>NC_048893.1:9550089-9604322 GCF_011077185.1 Oxyura jamaicensis
TTTTTTTTTTTTTTTTTTTTTTTTTTTTTTTTGTATTTTGGCAGGTAAAAATTTGTCTGTCAGTTTGTCTCTAGGCCTTCAGTCCACTAAATTCTGCCACCTGTCACTGGGATACAGAAAGAAGACTCAGTTGACTGCTACCCCATTCCATGACAACATCTTCTAGTTGCAAGAAAGTAGCATTATTTCAGTAAAATTAAATAATAACAATAATAATAATAATAATAATAATAATAATAAGTCAGCAGCCATTGGGATAGAGCCCATGTCTGGATTGTAAAAGCTAGGGCAGCCTGGCAAAACAATAAATTGTTGGCAGACGCATGCAGTTCAGGCCTTGAAAACAATACCAGTAAGACATTTATTCATCAGCAAAACACAAGAGAAGAGCAATTAAATGTCTTCATTACATCATGGAACCAAATTAAACATGTAGAAAACTATTGAGGATGTTCTCTACTTTATAGTGAATCATAGTGACATATCAAATCAATACAATGAATTATTATAAATAAGTATTCCAAGGATTTTCAACACATTTATTAGCATTTTTACAGTCTTAAATGTATTTTTCCTCCCGGTACCACATAGGAAACATTCCTCCCGGTCAGATAGGAAACATTCCTCCCGGTCAGATAGGAAACATTATTTAGTCCATTCCACAAAAGCGAAAGTGAACCTCAGACAGCAGAGATGGTGTTTGACTGTGCAGTGACATTAAAGTATGACAAGATCCATGGGTAATTATTACATACAGACTAAAAAGAAGTCACACAACTTCTAGGGTTCAAATTCACATCTCTGCAGGCTTCAAAAAATCAGCTTAGATTGAGCTGGCATAGCGCTTCTATAGAAAATTGCTTTGTATGGTGTTAGTGGCATTGCACATATTACACAAAAATAGGAAACTGAACTTGGCTATGCAAATGAGAGGGCCAATCCCCTCAGTGTTGGGCCACGCTTTCTCTTTAGGTGTGGAATACTGTCAAGATCATGTAATAAAAGACAGATACTTTGGAGCTGATCTTTGGTCTCATAACTGCTAACAGGAATGATACAGCAGGAGTATATTACAGAAATGCTATCTCCTCTATAAAATAAGCTTAGAAATAGCATAAAGCTTTAAAAATACTTTCACAATGTGTAACACACATGGTGAATCCATTTATACCAGTGATAATAAAGAAAAAAAAACAGAGTAGTAGTTTTTCATACCCACTTTACACCAGCATAACTGGTGACACAAGGCAGAAGAGAGTGAACTAGACCCCCTGTGTGTGTTACATTATTTTCCATACTCAAGTGCTAATGGATTTCACATTTAGTAATTTCAGAATGAACAAGCATGTAAAATAACCCAACGCAGAGAACACCATGAAGTCTGCCCTACAGGGTCAGTTAAATTCCAAATAAAATATGCTGTATATTTTTTTTCAGTGAATGTTAGGCCACATTATTTTATTGATTTTCCAGCAGACAGTTGAGTGAAATCAATGGGCAATTCTTCTTAGTAATCAATGGTACTATCTGGCCATTAGCTTGTATTAGAAGAGAGCTGAACATCTGATAGACATATCTAAAAGTACACACATCCATTACAACTGTGCAGATCAAACCACAAAAGTGATAGCAAGTTTACCTCCACATGGAAATGTTAGTAATGGGAAAGAAAATAACATTCTAAAAAATGTTGTTAACACATCATCTCTAAAGTAGCCAAATCATTAGAAAGCAAGTCTCCGGTGAATTCTGTAAAGAATAAGCATCATTAAACAGTCTCAAAAATTAGGCAATCAAAATTTACAACACTTGAAGTTAGAAGTTACTGTTGAAAATGTTAACCCATTTCTGTGAGCAACAGGAATCCAAAGGTGAAAGTTTGAACCCATCAAAACCCCATTCTTATAATTTTTTGCACTTTTTACTTTGAGTTAATACTAAGGAATAGAGCTAACAGAGTTCAGTAACCTTAAGAACTGAGTTGATTCACCCAATACTTTGAAGTCACACCTTTCACAATCAAATGTATGTGCTTTCAGGACTAGTGGTATTTTTAGCTGTACTGAGCGGTACTTTATCTGTACTGAGTTATGAATTGTTCAGACCTCATTTGATCAACCAAAAAAAAAAAAAGTGCATATGCGTACTACAGTGACTTCAAGTGGAAATATAGATAACTCAGGTTGTATGGAAGATAAAACCTTTTGCACAACATTCATATTTTATGCTCCATAAGTCAAGACTTTATGGGAAGAAGTCTAAGATATTTAGACAGCTGCTGGAACCAAAGAGAGATTTTAAAGATAACTCAGCTGTTTATATTCAATATTGCATTAATTTTTGGATTAATATTGCTAGGTGTCACTATGGCACTGATATAAAAATAGCTGCTTTTTTCACAGAGTTTTGCTTAAGTAATGCTTTCAGTTTTTGTTTATTCATGAACACTATTTACTAGAGTGATAACAGCTCTCAGTGTCCATAGTCCCACCAGAACATTAAAATAGTAATTCTTTCTCAATGGAGAGACATAATGAGCTGCTTCTAGGATTGTATGGGCTGGGAGAACTTTAAGATGTACCCTTTAAGCACAATAAAGATTTATTTAGTCTTTATTTAAAAAAAAAAAAAAAGTCAGGTGATAAAGAATTTATGAAATGATGGTGAATTTATGAAACAAGCTGACAATCTCTTCCAGCTCTGCTAAAAATAGAACTTTATTCATACAATAACTATATTTAACATGTATCCTTTTGCCCAAATGTGTAAATATCGCTTGATATAGCTGACTAAATGGCATGTATGTTCTGCTCATTAACTGCATTGTGCATGTTAGAGACCAGCTAATGAATCTGTCTGAGAACTGTGTCTACTTAGGTAAAAATCTCATAATAAATTGTCTGCATAAAAAAAAAAAAAAAAAAAAAAAAAAAAAAAAAAGGAGTTTCATTAATGTCTCTTTAACAGCTTTCTAATTAGCAATTATGGAGCTTTCCTAGGATTTTTCAAAAGCTAATGCACAAATGTAACAAAATGTTTTGAAAAAAGAGTAACAGTGCTTTAGAAAGAAAATCCCTTTGTACTATAAATAAGATTCTGAGAAATAATTGCCAGCTGGCTTTTTTAATGCTTATTTTCTACAGGAGAGATGATGATAGCCATATTCACTCCAAGGAGACCAAATCAGTACAGAACACTGTTGGGTCTTTTTTTTCTTGGACTCCTTTTCATGCTGGTCCATTTTCCTATATCCTTTTTGAGTGTGTCAGACATTTATTAATGTATATCATGTGCTTTGCTCTCTGAGGAGGCTTAAAATGCCTGTTAGAGAATTGCAAAGCCAATCTGCTGTACATGAAGGACAAGGGATATAACTTTAAAAGTGACTCAGCCCTTCTTTGAATTAATGTACTCATGAACACTGAAAATTAACACAAACACATGTGCAGAGACTCCTTTGAACATTTAAGCAAGGTTGGCAAGTGATAATTTTGTAGCCTCTTAAACATAGAGTAGATGCCCTTTACATAATTGGCCCCTAGAGAGACATTCCAAAATGTGGCTTGAGCATTTTCCTCCGGGAATAACAAAAACATCCACCCCGACAGGTTCCCTTTATATATTTCAAGTCCAGCCTAAATCCTTCCCAGTTCAGTTTTATGAAAAGGGATGGATGTTTGGAAATAAATAATACAAAGAAAAACTAGCCACACTACTGAATGACAGGGATATTTTGGCTTATTTCAGTTAGAGTTTCAGGCAATCTGTTCCCTTCTTTTCCCTCTACCCAACAACTACTTGTGGCATAGAAAACAATATATTAATAATTTTCTAACAAGAGTATGAAATCATCTAAGACAGCTAAGACAGAGTTACCATGAGAATACAGTTTTAGGACTGTATATGCCCACAGGCCAGACATGAAAAATGCCTCAGACAGGGAAATACCACTTGCACCAGTTTAAATATCTAACCCCCAAATTCCTATCTACAAAAGAAAACAAAAGAAAACCAACCTAGTACTCATTGTCTTCCTGATATACAAGGAGTCAAAACTGACTACTTTAATTTGACTGAATGATTTCACAGAATCACAGGATCATGGTTGATGTTGGAAGGGGCCTCTGGAGGTCATCTGGTCCAAACCCTCTGCTCAAGTAGGAACACCTAGAGGAGGTTTTCCAGGAAAATTAGTATCTGCATCTTTATCTTCAGTATGTAACCAGATCTGTGCAACAAACAGCCAGAGAAATAGATCCCATTTAAAACATACCTGAAGATAAAATCTAGGTGAAATGACCTTTCAGTTCTCTAAAGGGTCAGACCTAATAGGCACATTTGAGTGATGAAAATGCGCGCTACCTGAGACATCTTTACTATTAAAACAATAGAGGCAGGCATTGGGTATGCATTTAGCCATTGTGTTTAGTTTCTAAAAATGCCCTCTGTTTAGGCACAGTGCAGTCAATGGCATAACCCTTGTAGTATTTCCTGCAAGTAGTGTGGATGAAATTACCATGGTCTAGGAGGGGAAGGGAAGTTAGCTGTGTGGACATAAGTCTGGTTTGATTTGTAACATAGAATCATAGAACATCCTGAGTTGGAAGGCACCCACAAGAATCAAGTCCAACTCCTGGCTCCATACAGAACCACCCAAAAATCAGATCATCCATCTGAGAGGATTGTCCTAACACTTATTGAACTTCATCAGGCTCAGTGCTGTGATCACTCTCCTGGGCAGCCTGTTCCAGTGCTTGACCACCCTCTTGGAGCAGAAACTTTTCCTAACACCCAGCCTGAATCTCCCCTGAGGCAGCTTCATGCTGTTTTCTTGAGTCCTATAATTGGTCACCAGAGAGAAGAGATCAGCATCTCTGCTTACCTCATGAGGAAGCTGCAGGCCACCATGAGGCCTCCCCTCAGCCTCCTCTTCTCTGGGCTGAACAAACCAAGGGACCTCAGCCCCTCTAGAACTTTCACCATTTGTTAAGCCCTTCTTTGCACACTCTCTAATAGTTTTATATCATTTTTATGCTGTGTCACCTTAGACTGCACATACTACTCAAAGTGAGGCTGCACCAGCTTGACCAGCTAGCAATGCTGTGCCTGATGCACCCCAGGGTACGGTTTGCCCTCTTGGCTGCCACAGCACACTGCTGACTCATACTCAACTTACCATCAACCAGAGCCTGCAAATCCCTTTCTGTGGGGCTGTTCTCCAGTCTCTCATCTCCCAGTTTGTGCATATGTCCTGTCTCATGTGCAGAATCCAGCACGTGCTCTTGTTAAATTTCATGAGGTTGGGGATTGCACAACACACCAGTTTGTCAAGATCTATCTGCAAGGCCTCTCTACCCTCGATGGAGTCAACAGCTTCTCCTAATTTAGTGTCTACTGCAAACTCACTTAGTATGCATTTGAGCCCTGTGTCTAGATAATTTATAAAAACATTGAAGAGAACCAGCCCTAAAATGGAGCCCTGGGGAACCCCTCTAGTGACTGGTTGCCAGCATTGAGCCAGATTTGTCATCCAATTGTTCACTCGTCATATTGTGTATTTGTCTAGCTGTATGCTGGACATTTTTTTCTGGAAGGATACTGTGATAAACAATATTGAAAGCTTTGCTAAAATCCAAAAATTACATCTATTGGTTTCCTTCAGTCAAACAGATGAGTAATTTTGTCATAAAGAGAAATTTAGTTAGACAGGGCATATTATGATAATATTAAATAAAATACCAGTTATAGTAGCCAGAAGCCCCTTCATTCAAATCAGGGCAAAATGAATCAGTGGTGCCAGCTATCTGTATTAGGTATCAGACATCAGTACTTTAGACTCCTATCTATCTTCAGTTTAAGAGATTCAAATGCATATAATTTGCATCCCCCAAAAGGCCTTATCAACCATATGGCTTCAGTGTGTCACCTTCCACCCCTCTTGCTGAATGAAATTGGACCTACTAACAAAGTAAGATGCATAGGAACAAAATGGAAAGGAGGAAAAGGGCAAAAAAATATGTACATATATCAAAAAACCCTACACCCTCTAGAGATAACCTCATGTTGTCTTTAGGTCATTGACCTCAGCAGGGAAGTCCTGAACTCTGGTAACTGTTCCCAACCCTGTTTATACATTTCATATTAGGAAATCGTTGGGTAAAAGTAAAAATAATTCTGAGAACAGGAATCTGGAATTCAGACTTCCTGTCACCTCCTTGATGAATATCTTAGCAACTAGGCTGTTTTATTTTTAAAACAACTGTACTCCCTAACTTAGCTAAGTAGAATACTTTGTGTACAATGTACCCCTGCAATGTTCTCTTGCTCAAACAACTAAAATTAGTCGTTAGTCATTAATCAAATTACTCATTTAATACCATGAGGTATTAATTATGTTGATTCTCTTCTCACTTTATTTTCTTTCCCAGCCAAATAACTGAGTTCAAGACTGTGTGGTCCTAGACATTCCTTAGAACATCACAGGTGCTATAAGTAGCGCTACCAAACTGTTTTAATGATGGGGACTGTTACAACATGTCACTGAAGTGAAAGGCTGCTAAGAAGCCTTCCTTTAGGAAGAAGGAGAAAAATACCATTAGGTAAAAGTAAAAAAAGATTCAAAACATTGGCAATTTTATGCTGAAGAAAACCCACCAGTACATTGCGTGTCCATTCAGATGATGACATCAGCTACGTGCACTGTTGTGTATGCTTTTCATCCTGTTTAAATATGCTTCTCAATGACTCCTTGCATTCAAGCTAAAAAATAAATAAATAAATAAAAGTTACAGGCAATCTCATTCTGCCTGCCAGATGATGGATTGTTACAAAGATGTTCTGATAGAGAGTAGCCTCCTTCACCTATTTCTTCTCTGCAGTCCACTTAAGAAATTTTCCTTGTCCTCCTCCCCACAATGCTCTTCTTTTAATAACTTTCCTCTTATTTTCTGTAATGTTCCTCCTTTGTTCATCTGTGGTGGTTCTGAATGCTAATGAGTTCACTTCTGATTTAGCATTTTGTGAGGTCAGTTTGTGAGGAGACTAGAACAGACATTGTATTTTGAATCCCAGATTAATTAAAGAAATCTTGAACGAGGACTCAAGATCAGTTATTGGGGTAGAGAAAAAAAAAAAAAAATGTTGGTTCAGAAACTCTTAACCAGCAAATTATGCTAGGATGAAGGTAGTGACAAAAATGCTGCAGACAGTTCAAAGACCCTGTAAATTAGAGAGAATAAATTCAGTGCTCATTAGTGTTTGCAAGGTACACACAGACTGTGGTAATAGGGGAGCCGTGTAAGTACCCATGAACAGATGCTTCCAGAAATACTGACTAAATGCAAGCATTGTCAGAATCACAAACAATTCTTTTTATTGAGACTTTTTTTTTTCTTTATTTTAAAATAATAAAAGCACAGTAAACATTTTCAACTGCTGGTCATATCCATAGTAATAAAGCATCTCTCCCCTCCCCTCCCCCCCCCTTTTTTTTTTAACTTTTTATTTTAACAGTCAGATTTACTCTTAACTTTACCAATAGTCCATTTCTTTGAATTTTGTCCCAGACTCTTTCAGTCTCAGTACTGAAAATTTATCTTCAACAGCAAGTAATTAACATGAGAAAATGAAGTAAAATTGTTTTGAGGACTGCTTTCAGGATATATATAAGTTCTATATATGCTGATAATAAAAAATAAGCTCTAGCTACTTATCCTCTCAAAAACCACTACTTCTAGCCCAAAAGAAGCTTATTGTCAAATATTGGTTGTATTACCATTTCAGAACAAGTTACTTTTAATTACTTTCAATTAATAACAGCCTGTGAGCTCATAATTCTAACAAGGATATGTGTTATATCAGTAAGGAAGTGCCTAAGGAAGCCTGCACATTAGCACAGAAATCACATTACCACAAAAGCCATGTGTGTGTAAAAGCAGACCTTTCTGTGTGCACGTTCTGTGCACACAGAACCAGGATACATCTCTGTATCCTGGTCAAACTCTTCTAGCAGAAAGGAAAGCACCCGCCTTCCTTTGCCTTTTAGTTCCAGGGCTGTAGATGGGTTGCCTGCAGAATATCAGGCAGAGAAAGGTGGAGAATAATTGTTAAGTCTAGTGTCATTTGGTAATTACAAAAGTACGCACAAACCATATGTTGTTACCTGACACACAAATATTCCAGATTCAATATATTCCTTTATGAAGAAGCCACTGAAACATCTCCCCTGAAAATACTTCACCATCACCTCATTGAGCATATTCTTTTGTGTCCAGTTTTTCCTCAAGGCCAATCTGTTTGCATGAAATACCTATTTATTGTACACATTATTGTAGAGTTCTATCATCACATCTTGCAAGTTAAGACGAGTTCTCGTCTCTCTACCTTTCTTTCTAAACACTAGTGAGCATCCTTATTCCAGAGACAACCTAAGCTAGCCTGAAATTTAGAGTCTGATCAGACTTCCACAAATTACTGTATGTCTTTTCTGAAGGGAGGCAATGTGAGAGAAGAGATCAAAACCCTAATCCCTAGGAGTATCCCACGGGAATTAAACAGTCTCCAGAAAGATGTGATTTAGTCATATCTTCTCAAGTAAGGAAAAGCAAGCTGTCTTGAATATCCCAATTTACTCTTTCCTCTACTTCATAATTGGATAAGAAATGTTCATACTTACAGTGTCATTACCACAAAATAACAGCTTTACACAAAGCTTAAATTTTTAGCAGTTTAGGACAACGAATAAATCTTCCTTTCAAGAATTCTGTTTTCAAAAACTTTTAAGTGTCTTTCTCAGGTGCATTGTCTAGGCAAGGTGTGTTATAGAGTAGAGAACAAAATACTCTACTACAGGGTAGTAGAGAACAAAAGCTACATACAGACTGATGTCAATATCCTCTAAGTCTGTTAATTCACAGCAAGAATGGGAAGATAAAAATATAGTTTAAGCAGGTATATGTCACTGGGAGAAAAAGAGAGGTAAAAGTGAAATTAAATGGTATTCAACATACAGAAGACTCAACTGAATGATCCAGTTATAGAACAGAATAGCTCAATTGCAAGGGACCTACAAGATCATAAAGTCCAGCCATCTGATCATTTCAGGGCTAAACAAAAATTAAAGCATATTATTAAGGGTTTATTGGATTACTGGATTATTATACAAATGCTTCACGAACACTGACAGGCATTGGGCATCAACCACCTCTCTAGGAAGAGGTGTGTGACCACTGTCACAGTAAAGAATTTTTTCTTAATGTCCAGTATGAACCTCCCCTGGCATAGCCTTGTGCTATTCCCATGTGTCCTATCACTGGTTACCAGGGAGCAGAGACCGGCACCTCTCTCACAATTTCCCCTCCTCAGGATGCTGTGTAGAGCAATGAGGTCACCTCTCAGCCTCTTTTCTTCAAACTAGACAAAGAGTACTCAGCCTCTTCCTCATAGAACATGCCTTCCAGCCATTTCTGGCCTTAAACTCTATGAAATTCAAAGTTACACGTTTAGTGGATGAGGGAAAGGCTGTGGATGTGGTCTACCTTGATTTCAGTAAGGCTTTTGACACTGCTCCCCACAGCATTCTCCTCAAGAAACTGGCTGCTCATGGCTTGGACTGGCGTACACTTCATTGGGTTAAAAACTGGCTGCATAGCCGGGCCCAAAGAGTTGTGGTGAATGGAGTCAAATCCAGCTGGAGGCCAGTCACTAGTGGCGTCCCCCAGGGCTCAGTAGTGGGGCCAGTTCTCTTTAATATCTTTATCAATGATCTGGATGAGGGGATTGAGTGCACCCTCAGTAAGTTTGCAGATGACACCAAGTTAGGTGCATGTGTTGATCTGCTCAAGGGTAGGAAGGCTCTGCAGGAGGATCTGGATAGGCTGGACTGATGGGCCGAGGCCAACTGTATGAAGTTCAACAAGGCCAAGTTCAAGTATGAAGTTCAACAAGGGTCCTGCACCTGGGGCACAACAACCCCAAACAGAGCTACAGGCTGGGAGATGTGTGGTTAGAAAGCTGCCTGTCAGAGAAGGATCTGGGAGTAGTGGTTGACAGTCGGCTGAATATGAGCCAGCAGTGTGCTCAGGCGGCCAAGAAGGCCAACAGGATCCTGGCTTGTATAAGAAGCAGTGTGGCCAGCAGGTCCAGGGAAGTGATTGTCCCCCTGTATTCGGCTCTGGTGAGGCCGCACCTCAAGTACTGTGTTCAGTTTTGGGCCCCTCACTACAAGAAGGACATGGAGGTGCTTGAGCAAGTCCAGAGAAGGGCTACGAAGCTGGTGAGGGATCTGGAGAACAAGTCTTACGAGGAGCAGCTGAGGGAGCTGGGACTGTTCAGCCTGGAGAAGAGGAGGCTCAGGGGTGACCTTACTGCACTCTATGGGTACCTGAAAGGAGGCTGTAGAGAGGTGGGGGTTGGTCTGTTCTCCCACATGCCTGGTGACAGGACAAGGGAGAATGGGCTAAAGCTGCATCAGGGGAGGTTTTAGGTTGGATATTAGGAAGAACTTCTTTACTGAAAGGGTTGTTAGTCACTGGAATAGGCTACCCAGGGAAGTGGTTGAGTCACCATCCCTGGAGGTCTTTAAAAGACGTTTAGATGTAGAGCTTAGGGATATGGTTTAGTGGAGGACTTGTTAGTGTTAGGTCAGAGGTTGGACTTGGTGATCCTGGAGGTCTCTTCCAACCCAGATGATTCTGTGATTCTGTGATTCTGTGAAATGCATGAACATCTGCCCTGACCAAAAAATGACAATTTCCTCATGACTTCCTCCCATCACATCTCCACAAGATGGAATGGTACCCACATTTTATTTTTGTCACTATTCAAAATAGTGGCATTTACTAATTGTTGTCACAGGACAAATATTAACACTTGTTTTTATTAAAGAAGGAAATAACTTCCAAAGTGTATCAGAGACCACCAAGGCAGCTCTTAACCAATACTGACTTTCTAGTTGTCTAGTTAGTCCTAAACTCCTAACTTAAGTGCCTGCCTTCTCTGTAGAGGTGAAGGAGAGAAATAGGTGTCTTTGGAGGCTTCCAGGGGAAGACCTTATTCACATAAATCAGGCACCTTAGATATACTAGATCTTTCTTGTGTAGCATTTGTAGAATCCTAACTTTTAGACTATTTTTCTTTAATTTATATTTTTGTATTAAATCTTTCTTTGAAAGAGTGCTCTGTTAGATACATAAAAATTAGTCAAAAATTTCACATCCAGCATTGATGGATTTTTATCTGGCCCTGCGTCTACATAAATGAATATAGACATCAAAGACAAAGGGCTCACAAATACTCTATTAGCATAAATGAGGAGGAAAAATGATTTCAGAATTTTTAGACTAATCAAATATTGATGTGTAATTAACAATCACAATGATTTTTGCATTAATTTCAGAAATAGCGCCAATCAGAGAATCCACCCATCTAATCAACATACATTTTTTTGGAATCACTGTTCATTTATGCTTTATTCACAAAATCTAATGAAATGGTAACAAATCTTTTGCAGGTAAGAAGCCTATAAATATAGTGGGGTTTGTTTGCTTGTCTGTTTTATTTTTTTGTTTGTTTTGTTTTGTCTGAAGTTTATACCAAGATGCATCAGGTCTCTATTATCTTTAAGTGTGAAAGGATTTCTCTCTCCAGAATGTCAGCTTACACTTCAATTGGTTAAAAATGTCTTGGCGTTATTTCAAGTAATACAACTATTACATTGACAATGAGTAAGTCTCTCTTCCTTTTCAGTGTAGTTTTCCTTTTGTTAATTATATTGAATATTATCAATGTCATATAGCACACCATATTATATCACATTTACAGCATTAAATAATAAAGAATTATAAAAGGAATGAGAAGAAATATTAACATGGAATACACTGTATGTACAATGTAACAAAACAGCTCACAATGTGCATGTATTCAAGAAGCTGTTTTAAGAGGCCTTGATTGCTAAACAAGACAGTGTTCAAGTTACACAGTTGCCACTTTTTGGTGTTATTCACATCTATTTTATGTGTTTAAGTTGGGTGTGAAATGCGTGGGAAATTTTAGGCATGTAATAAAGTAGTATGTGCCTACCTTCTTCTGCAGCCACTGGAGAAAGATTTAGATACAGCTTACAGTTAGATCAACTAAATCTCTCCCTGGGATCCCTCAAAAATGAGGAAGCTCATGTTTCTATTTTGCCTTAACAGACATTGTTCTCTTCAGAGAAAGAATAATGCTGGTTGATATTGGTATTTATGTTGAGAAATCCTCCTTTGGAATTAATCTTATGACAAATTTAGGACTCCCTAATCTTTTTTATGTATCTGGGAAAGAATGAAGAGAACATAAAGAACCTCCCTAAACCATATCTGATAATACAGAGTCCATGGAGGATAAGAGTAGCTCTAAGTGCTGCTGTTTTTCTTTCCATCAAAGGGAAGATAGAGTTGGTAATTCATGCCAGGAAGAGGGATATAGCTTCCCCAAAACAAAGCATTGTCACAAATCATGAAATGTGATTCATTAACAAACCCAGAGCAGAGAGCTTACTGAGCAAATGCACATTTGTTTCACAATCTATATGTGTCCATGCAACCTGCTTGCCTACAATCAAGGAAACCAAAGAAGCAAACATGAGACATGCAAATCACCATTACACACTGAAGCAAATCAG
Organism: Oxyura jamaicensis; assembly: GCF_011077185.1. NCBI lineage: Eukaryota > Metazoa > Chordata > Aves > Anseriformes > Anatidae > Oxyura > Oxyura jamaicensis. Next base: position 9,562,751 of record NC_048893.1, read on the forward strand.
GTAACTTCAGATAAACACAGAGATGCAAAGAATGGTTACACCTGGGCCAGCAGATCTCATGAACAGGGATTTGTGATTTCTGTATGCAGTAGCCAATGGCTTCAGCACTGTCATTTCTGATGCACAACACAAGCACTTCAAATCTGCTCCTTTCTGAATCACGTTGCTCACATTGCAAACATGTACTTGATTTTAATGATTATTATTGACATTGCCAATTTAATGCAGTCTCTACCACATTTCCTCAGATTATGAGGTCCAAGGTCAGTCTTAGGGAATAAAAATGAACACCTCACTTTGGTCAAAACCTCAGTTTCATTAAGATAAATTGGAACAATTTAAGTTCCGTCTGACGTGAAATGTGGGAGATAGAGAGAGGAATAAAGAGCAATCTTCTCAAAAGAAACAAATCAAAATAGTTTTGTAAAATTAAACATTTCCTTTGACTGAATTAAAATAATAAATAAATGAATAGATAATAAATAAACAAAATGTTGAGTACTTTTAAAATAAATTAAAAAGACCAAGAGGAAGCATCCTATTTTATTGAAAAGGCCAGTAGTTAAGGTATTCGCTGCAGAAATTCAGATTCCTCTGTCTGAACATGAAGATTTAAATCCACAGCCTCTGTGTAATTGTGCTAGCATTCAGAGCAGGGTGGGGAGCTCCAGCTGTAGAAATATAAATTGGCAAATGCAATGGAACTCCAGAAAACCTTTTTTTCTCATGTTCATAGTCAACGACTATGAAGTCATTTTTCCTCACTCTTTGTCAGTAAATATTTTTGTACTTTATCCTAAGGGGTACTTAAAAGAGACATGTTTTGGTCTACTGCACAGCCTGATGAAGGGAAGAGAGAACCTGTCTCAGAAATTCATAATGAATGTCTACCTTCCTTGCTCAAACCAAGGTTTCCCAGAGCAAGAACAGTGCTCTAACTACCAGGCAAGGGAGAGAGCTGTCATATCATTTCTTTAATGAGTATTTAAAATACTGTATTCAGCGCTTCCAGACAAACAAACTGTCACAGAATGTCATTATAATGTCATGAATGTATTTACATGCCAATGAATATACTCGGATGATGCTTCTCATAAGGAAAGAAAAAGGCACTAACCCACAGTTGTTGCCACTTGAGCTGTAAGGACATTTGCATTTACTGTTATCTTTTTTCTCACTGATGTGCTAATCACTCAATTTATAGTGCTGAGCATTGTGCTGAGCAGTGAAAATAATATGGTCCTGCCAGGTGTTATGTTTTTATCCTCATCCATTAGCGTAATACAAAACGCCTCTTTATGTACATCTATCATGGATGAAAAACATTAAGAGTCTTTGTCTGGATCCCAAAATTTTATTCCTCTTATTAATCTGGGGGGCTAAGAAAGGCAGTTACACAAATGATAGAGAAATACAATAAATACAATGGCTTCTAGAACATGCATCACAGACTTCTTCACAACTACAGAACATACCCAAGCAAAACCTTACTGTTCAGTCAGAAGCTGTTCACCCATTGTGTTAGCTGGACATACCAAAGGGTAACAAATTGTATCTTAGCTCAGTCTCCCTGCATCAGTTTTCCAGTGCAGAATACATGTCAAGTATCCAGAAGAACAAGATCCTTTTCTGGCATGTCTGCATGTCACGCTTCGGGGAGTCCCCAGCAACCCGCAGACCACAGGTCACAGCTGCTGCTTTTGTCTTTTTCAGTTTTCAATTTTATTCGTTTCCAGGGCATTACAAGATATGCATTTTCTTTCAGCAGCTGAACTACTGTACATGCTATAGAGAGTTTAATAACAGAGGATGCTAGGAAAGTATAAAGCATTCTCTCAAAAAATACCAACCAAGTAACATATATTGCAGACTGACAGTATTCTCACATACAACAGAGATCAGAATGACATAAGTTGGACTCATTGGATCTTCCTGGATCTCCACTATGACAGAATGACAAATCGTCCCGTAAAATTAAAGGGCAAGAAAGAAATCCAAACAAATATATAGGGTCATGTGAGTAATTTTGTTTTGTTTTGTTTTGTTTTTCTTTTTGTGACTTTGCTGCAGAAAATTCACATCAACTGTAGTTTGAAAGAATGAGGGGAAGAAATAAAAATCAGGAAAGCAAATCTGATCAGTGAACTGCAAAGTTTTTACTTATTTTTATGCAATCCATTTGTGACATAAATCAAAATGAGAATCTTCAGTTACTTTCTAGACTTAATACTGTAAACGGTATTCTGATGCAGAGACCACATCAATAGGTTTTGGTAAATAGGTAAATGGCAAGAAGTATCAAGAATTTGGGCTCAAACCTTTCATTTCTGGATCACTTGCACTTGTTTGCATTTTCCTTTCTTTTATAGTTCACTCTTGTAAACACTTTTTCCCCTCTATTTTAAATAGTTTGTTTTGGTGCTATTTACTGGAGTTCTGGAGACCCAGTTATCTTGAGATGCATGCAAATCGTACTAAAATCAATGGACCTCTCCACTATCTTGGAATCAGAATCTTCCACACTTAACTTGTGGATGGTGAAACGTAACTGTCAACTAATAGCCCATAGCTATGTTATGGATTTATCAGCCCCTTGAGCTTGTCATTAAGGAAGCTTCGTTTCTCTAGGAGCTAGTCCCAGCAGAGAACCTTTAATCCTCTTTCCCCAACCAGACACTATCAGTCTCCTTACAATCCTATCCCATTTACATACCCAGGTTCATACCAAAGAAACTGTTTATGTAGCCACTGGACAGAGTTCATTGAACACTGACCACAAAAGCATTCTCTAGGAAATCATATAATTCAAAAGAGGGCTATCTAGCATCAATGCTAGGTTAAACTTTGGCTGCTCTATGGTTGGACTGAAAAATAAGTGATGGTTTTGATCAGAACATCCCAAGAACTCGTGATTTTTGGTGCAAAAAGCTATGCATTCATCTTTTAAAACTCTGCTGTTTTACACAATGTTTTATCTACTTCACATTAAATATCGTTGTCTGAAGTGAAGAAGAGGGTTCTAAATTACAGCTGAGAGGCTGAAAGAGGAGGCACTCAATATTTTTAAACAAATGCATTAATCATAACTCAAAAAAAGGGCTGAGAATGGGTGTCTGCTCAGGGAAGAAGATGATATAGGGAGTGAAGTACCTATTTTCCAAATATCTGCTTCGCTGGAGCTCAGAAAAATTATTCCAAGTGCAAATGTACAGCTGGGATGTGGAAAAAAGAAGATAAATGGTTATTTTTTTTACCCTAAGACTCCAAATAAGCCCACTCATTCTTCTGACACAGTGGGAAAGTGGGAGATACAAAGAAGCAGGGTGGATGTGTAAATGTGAACCTGTATTAAAATAGCAGTCATTATTAAGTTTTCATTTCCCAATTAATACAATTTTAAAATAATCAAATGGGCCTGACAATGCTTTAAATTATCTTATTATTTACAGCGATTTGTTTATGGTGATTTATTTCTCTTTTGCTAATTTAAACTACAGAGGAACTGTTGAGGCTGCTTCATTCTTTCATTTTCAATATATCAGTGTTGAACTTGCCATCCCACAGCTGGCTGTGATTCAGAGCAGTTCAGTCACATGAACAGAGTTGGGTGCACTGAAAGTCAAAAACATTCCTTGTCTCTGCTTTAATGTGCATAGCTCATAAGTCAAAGAGGGTACGTTCAGAATCAATTCATCAATGGAATTTACCTTTTATACACTGCTTATGCCAATTTGTAACAATACATAGACTCTATAATTCAGAGCACAAAGGAATGTTTCAAGGTCAAGGAATGTACATGGTGTATAGGAGAGAAAGTGAAAACACAGCAAGGAATTTAGTAGAGGAGAAAAAAATCAGTAAAGGAGGGGATGATTTTAGTCGCCTTGATGTAAATATGATTTTTGAGAAGAATAAATTAAAAGATAAAGATATGGATCTGAAGTATCGACAAGAATTGCATTAAATTGCTTGCATTAAACTAAGAAAGAAAAAAAAAAAAGGCCAGAAAGTGCCAAAAGCAAAAAGCTTCTGTCTGCTGGTTCCTCTACAGATTTCAATGATCTTTTTGTGAGGATTGTCAGGGCTTTAATTTTTTCAACTTTTCATTGAAAAATATTTTTCTAGGCAGCTAACCTGAGGCAGGTGAACTAAAAGGTGGTTGCTTATACTTGGCTTTGCAGACTGCCCCAGAGCACATCACTTCACCCTTCTAGTCTGCTTCCCACACAACACTTTTCTTGCCAAGACATTAGGCTGTCCTACAGAACAAGGAACTTACAGCATTAAAATGTTGAGGCACATGGGTACCACTACAATACAAATAATAATGTCCTTTTCTCCCCAGTTAGTAGGGTCCTACCATAAGCCATGATGTTAAAAACCTACTTAAAGCCTTCACTAGCAGTTCCTTCTTAATCATTTTTTCTTATTCCTAAGCTAAACTGGCTTTAAGTAATTTATTTCATTCTAAGGATCTAAAGAGCAATGCTATTTGTGTAATGTTCCTTGAGCATGTTACGAACAAATGAAAGTGCAGCAATAGTTTTGTTTGAGTTTTGTTTGAAAATGAAATGCAACCATCCTGGTTGTCCAGCTGTGGTAGGAAATGAAACTGCATCTATCATCCGCACAAAAGGAGGCAAAACCTATCTGCAACTGTATTCCCCTGAAGGCATGAGTCATGGACCTATTGAGAACAAAATATGGATGTCAGATGGTTAGCACCTCAGGCTGTCTGGCAACCTGCTTGCTACTCAGAAAGAGGTAACAGCTGCTTCATATAAAACTAATAAGGATGATAGAAAAGCCAACACTGGCATGCACAGCTCCTCACCTGAAGAAAATGTGCAAATGTGCTTTATTTGAACCGCAGAAAACACCAAAAGCCTGGTAGTGGGACTGGAAGCAAATCATCAGCAGTAGGTAAAGCTCATTTATGGAGAATCAGGGAAGATTCAGCTCCTTAGTCTATTCTAATATATACATATTTTTAAGCTTTAAAGCATTTTCAAAAAAAAAAAAATCTTTAATGCTGTCTTACAGTGTCTGAGTTACATTTGTGTTCTTATACTGGGAATTTAAACATTAATTAAGGAAATTCAGTTACCCACTTTGATAATCCCACACTTTCTTTAGGCAGCCAGTTTTAGGACTTGGAAGATGGGAAAGTCATAGGGCAGAAGACCACTAAGGCATTGCAGAAATTTCAGGACCAAAAACTTTCAGTTACAGAAGGGAAAAGGTCAAGAGCTGGACCAAAAGTTGCCTTTTATTGACTGACTACAGAGGATGATTGGTTTTATTCTGAGATCCTGAAAGCTGAAGGATTTGGTGTTTTTATTTATTTATTTATTTATTTCCTACTCAAAAATAAGGGGGTGGAGGGATTGTTTTTGGCAGAAAATTACAGTTATTGGGTTAGTCAGAAACACAGCACAGATAAGTGAACCAGGAATAAATTCAACATGTGGCTGGTATGTTGGATTATTTTCAAAGAAAAACATAATTGTTGGAACACCTACAAGATTTTCCAAACATGCAGTGATTTATTCACAACTGCATTAAAATACAGCTGAAAAACTTCATATAGGTCTGAGACTGGAAATATACTGAGGAGAAAAAAAAAATAGAAATCTTCATTTTTTTCACTATTCAAAATGTTTTTCATAATACTTCTAAGGAGGAGAAAGCTTGAAAAACAAATGTTTTACTCCCAGTCAAAAGTAATGTTCTGCTTAAGCTTAAGTGTTTTGTTGTTGTTGTTTAAAAAAATAAACAATAACAAAATCTCTTCATTAACCATCAAGCTAAAATTAATCTTGGCTTAACCTCAAAAGGTGCTTTGTTTTTTTTGCATTTTCAGAACTTTTCAGGATAGAAAAAAAAAATCCTTTATTCATGCAGCTGTAGCAAGGCAGAGAGGGACAGCTGGGTAGCTGATGGGAGGAAACATGCTGAAGTCTTTCTCAAGAGATGCTGCAGCTGATGTACTTCAAGGTCTATTTTGCCATAGCTGTTTTCTTTGTCCTTCCCTATAAAACAAAGGAATATGCTCCTTTTGTTTCTTTTGTTCCTTCCGCAAACTACTCATATGATGCTAAATGCAGGGATGTGGTAGCAGACCTTGGGCTCTACTTTTGCAAACCAAGTACTAGATGTCATGGACCAACCCTGACAGAATCCTTCACATGTATTTAGATACAGCTTTTAAGTAGATGTTTATACAAAGTAGTTCAACAGACTGAAATAACATGAAGAAATCCTAGATGATCTTTAAAACAGCTGGACATCTCACACTCCTTCAGAAACCCAGATATTAACAGGGCAACTGCTAGAAAAGTACCTCTGTTCAGCTTCTAGTAGGATATCCAGAAAAGTTTTTTTGATTTTATATAATAAATGGCCTTGAAACAGAAATCAGGTCCAAAATATCAAATTGAATCCAGATAAAAAGATTAGGCCTGTCATTTTCCTATGTATGACATTACTTGTTTTCTATTATGAGTTTCAGCTCTCCCAGGAAAACTCAAATCAGCATAACGAGTGCTTTCACACCTGCGATGAGACGTCTAGAAATAGAAGTTTTAACATTCAAGTAGTCTACTGCAGGCTTCCTCCCTGATCTCTGGGGACTCAAAACTTTCTTCAGTTTCTAGCCTTTAAGGCAGACACAGTATTGTATTTTTTCCATCCTTTTTCTGCTTGCCTTACTTGGGTTTGGAAGTTGCTTGCAGCAGCCATTATTGCCGAAGTTTTCACACCATCCACTCCAGAGTGTTCGTTATCTGCCTCTAAAAAATCTAACTGCCAATGTCTTGTTCAGGTCCAAAACAGGACATATGATCCTTATAAATGTGTACATTTGAGTGCTTAAATAAAAACAAGCCTCTAAATTTTTGACAGTTCGCCCACAGCTGACAGAATATGTAGAAATGGTTAAAACAAATTTGTAGATTCAGGTTATAAAAAGATATTCAATGAAATTGTGTCAAAACCTCATGGAAATAGGGGAGTTTCTTAAATGTCAGAAAGTATTTAAACGCTAATAGATGTCTGATTCACATATAAATTAACAAGATAATTTAGGAAAAAAAAATGACCTCTCTCCTCCATGCCCTATTGATTAAGTGTGTGTAACACCTCACTGAATAGGGTACCACCCACTTTTTCGATCAGGCTTTTTGTTCATTATGGGTATTCTAAGATATCTTAAAATAGTCAATATGTATGTTTCAAATATGCAATGGCTGAAGGGCATGCTTGTTATCTATTCAGGTAATGAACAGAGCCATAACTTCAGTTGTTTGATTAGATTCTGAAAGAAAATCAGGATCATCATCCAAGTGATATGACACACACTTCTTTTATAAAAAGCTTTCAACACCTCTCTGCATTGGTTAAATGAAGAGGGGAAAAAAAATTGACAAATGATACCAATAGCACAAAAGTAAAACTGTCACCCCTGATTTAAAATATCTGTAAAACACTGTGCATATTAAAACTTGTTTCAGGAACATTCATTCTTATGTGTGTCCTGGTTATCATACTTGAGGGGTTTTTTTTCCATACTTCCCGTCCCTAGGATAGACAGAGGAACTCTCCTGCAGGTTTTGCAGAATAAAAGTCATCCAGAAGTCAATTCCAAAAGTGTTATTGCAAATGGCTCTTCAAATACTAGACCTTCCAGACTCCTAAAGTCCAGGTATATTTGAAAACAACTTTCCTTTGAATGTAGCAAAAGGTTTGAATTCATGTATTTTTCAATGATGAAGTCATTTCCTAAAGGCCATTTTGGTGTGGGCATGTCTTTCCAGTTCAAGCCTACCTAGCTTGTAGGCTATACTGCATGCGAGCTGCTTTGGAGGCAGAAAACACAGCTCCACAGGGCCCTCCAGCTCTGCAGCAGTTTGATTTTATTGATGAAGATGGAAGACCTGAGGTGCAGCTCCACATCTGAACATTACCATCCTGCAGGCTGTCAGACCCGTGTTTCTGTGCAATAAAATATGCATCACATACATTTTCTCAGATTCTTGAGAAACACTTCTCTTTTGGACAGATCTGGGTGGGGATTCCTGATAGTGATCCCAACAACAGACGTTGATGGTTCCCCCCTTCCCTTTCAGAGATGCACATTGTATGGGCTTTTTGGCAGTTCTGAAGTTGAACTCTCATCTCACACTGAAGCGTTCTTACCCTGCTAGGGAGCTGAATTGCACCACAAACTCTCTTACTGCCCTTCCTCAAAGAAAAAAGTTGAGAAAATAGGATGCAAGGAGCTCAAGGGTGGAGATAAAGACAAGGAGATCATTCACCAGTTACCCTCATGCAAAACAGACTCAGCATAGGGAGATTAATATAATTTATTGCCTCTCACTAGCAGACTGGAGCAGTGAGAAACTAAAAGCAAACTAAGAACGCCTTCCCCTCAACCTGCTTCTCACTCCTCTGCCTAAGGAGCACAGGGGAACGGGGGCTGCAGTCAGTCCCAAACACTTCATCTCCACAACTCCTTCACGGTCCCTCTCTGCCCCTGCTCCCCGTGGGGTCCCTCCCACAGGATGCCGTCCTTCCTGAACTGAGCCTGCAGGGGCTGCCCACAGGCTGCAGCTCTTCAAGAACTGCTCCCACATGGCTCCGTACCACAGGAGCAAACTGCTCCAGCACGGGTCCCCCACAGGCAGCAGCTCACCCCAGACCCCCTGCTCCTGCATGGGCTCCTCTCCACGGGCTGTAGCTCCAGCCCGGGGCCTGCTCCTGCGGGGGCTCTCCATGGGCCGCAGCCTTCTCCAGGCCACATCCACCTGCTCCACAGGGGGCTCTTCCAGGGGCTGCAGCGTGGAGATCTGCTCCATGTGGGACCCATGGGCTGCAGGGGGACAGCCTGCTCCACCAGGGGCCTCTCCACAGACCGCAGGGGAATTTCTGCTGCTCGCCTGGAGCACCTCCTGCCCTCCTGCAAAACCTTATTGTCTGCAAGGCACTTTCTCACTCCTCACTCTCCCAGCTGCTGTTGTGCAGCAGTTTTGTTTGTTTGTGTTTTGTTTTGTTTTCCTAAAGACAGAACCAGTGTTGCTTACTGGCTCAGCTCTGGGCAGCAGCAGGTCCCTTTTGGAGCCATCTGGAGCTGGCTCTGATCTGACATGGGGCAGCTACTGGGCTCTGCTCACAGAGGCCACCCCTGCAGCCCCACTGCTACCAAACCGTTGTCATGGGCACCCAACTCACGCACAAAACACAGCATTTCCCATTCCTGACAGTAGACAAGTTAAAAATGTTAAAATCAGAAAGATTAAACACACCAATTCTAAGCACTTAAACATTTGGTATAAGATAGGTGCAGTTATATTACACCAGAAGTTTAGAGGATTATACCTACTGTTAGTTACAATGGTAATTTAAGTGCACAAAACACAAGATCACAGGCCATGACTGAAAGAATGGATGCACATAGTAACCTTGGAAGATGATTTCTTTTTCATTTGATGGTTAAAAAGAGATTCAAGAAAAAAAAAAAAAAAAAAAAAGTACTGGTTATTGCCACATTTGTAGTTGTAGTGAAGTTTCTAGTCCTTGTAAAATTTATCCTATGGGTAGCTCTAATATAAATAAATAAATATTTATCAAGAATTGCAGCTTCATACAGGCCAAATAGCCTTAGATATTTCACCGAATTTTTGAACACCTTCAGCCCTGATATGCAAATTTATAATTTTTCAAACACTTCCTTTTTAAGATTTGCAAAATTAAACGCTTTAAAATCTGATTCCATTTCCATGGTTAATTTTATACTTTGATATCAAACAAAAGAAAAATGTTAGCATTTTCTTGTTGGGCTTTGAAATATCCTATTTTTGTAAAGAAAAATATTTTTATTTCAGTTAGGTGAAATCAAAATATTTCCTCATGTTTTTAAGCTCAGCTAGTGGATCAAAACTAGATTATCTAAACTGCTTCACAATTAAATTTGGGGTTTGACTGACAGACTCTTTCCTCTCTAAACTTCCTCTGTAGACAAAAATGAGGCAGGTGTTTCAGTTGCTCAATTAATCCTTGCAGCTTTGATTCCTCTCTATTCTGAGGGTACAGTTTCCAGCATCAAGATGCTAATATATATATTCAGATGCAGCCTGCAGTCTTCTATACAAAAGACAGCTTGTTTAATGCTCGCTCAGTGAAGGGAAAGAGACTCATCAAGGATACTGCAGGACAAGCAGTTCTGATGATTGCTTCAGAATGATTCTAATTCAGAGCTATCCCAGGTAATATCATAAGGAGCCAAACTTATCAATACAAATCAAATTCTTCAGAAATGTGTGACCAGCCAAAACAAAGAGTTCTTGCTCATTCCAAGGGAAAGTCAGAAAATAAATGGTTTTCTACAGCTTTCATTTTAGATGTTTTCTGCTAAAGAACAGGATTTATGGGATTATTAAAACAAACCTTGGTCAAAAGCTTTTCTGTGTCCCCCGAAAGTGAATTAATGCTAAGAGCATCCTCATCTCTAGAGCCAAAATCTTCATTTCTGGCATTCCATCTTGCAAAAGGCAATGAACGCAGAATACAGAAAACCCTTGAATATCATCAGTTATGAATTTCTATCCAACAAAAGAACACTTTGACCATTGTATCAGACAGCTGGCGTAAGATTCCTAAAATATTAGTATAGAGTAATACACCATATACAAGAGTTATAGCACTAAGTATCAGTGAAGAAGAAGTTACTTTTCAGTGTTAAGTATATATAGATCTGTCTGGATGTTTTCTTCCCATCATAGGTTCTGTACTATCTATTCAGATATCCTCTGAAATTATATGACAGTGACAGCAGTCAGAAATACAAAAGCAAATTTTTAGAAATGGGGAATGCTTTACAGATTTTTTTTCTTTACCCTCCTCATTTCTTCTGTAGTTTTATGCTCGTTTAAAGATTAATTCTCAGAAACAAAAACTTTTTTTTTTTCTCCTCCTTTTGCAAAAGGAGTCTGTGCTTCTGAATGATAAAAAGTACAAAGAACTTGTTTTTTTTTTATTTCTGAAAGCCAAACATCTGAATCTTGGCAATAATTAATGCATGAAAGTGCATATACCACAAAAGATCATTATCATCAAATCTAACGTGAGTGAACATATGGTGGTAGGATAAATCAACACAGAAGTAGTATAAATAACAACGCCAAGTCATTAGGTAAATAGGGAGGAAAGAAAGATAACATTGCATGAAATAACTGATGACAGGATAGCATTTGTGAAGAGAGTTTATGTTTAATGATGTTTCCCTTTTCTGTGGGGCAACTGGAGGTAACATATGATGTCAGTGATCCGGATATAATTTGGGTGCATTTTTCTAATTAAGTAAAATGGCCTTCAAAGCAATGGTGAGGAGATCACAGAAGTTGTTCTTTCTTTAGATCAGACTGGAGTCATGGCTCTGTGCTCAGAGTCCAGAACTAACCAAGGCATGGAGAAGGTTAATGTGTTGTTCTTCTCATTCGCCTAGCATCCCCCTTCCACTCTCTACATTCAAGCAAATGGCCCAAAGGACTGCAGAAAAAGAGGCAGCTTGTTAAACCATGGCTGTACTCTCTCAGGACATGTAAGATTGTAAAGTCATAGTAGCATGCTACAGACTGACATTATAATTGACAGCACAAATGCATTGCTTCAGGATTATGGATGTGTTGAATTTGGGGGAATTCAGGAGCAGGGTGATACACTGCTGAAGTCTAAGATGACATTACAGTGAAAGGATCCTGAAACATTAGCATATATCAAACACTTTGGATAGTAACCCTCTTGAATTTTAATTTGGCACATGGTCAACTATGACTGCCAGCTCTGAGAGGGAGGAGGGGGAAGGATTGATATCAGTGGAAAGGGTGCTGCTTAGAATTGTTTCTTTGGAGACAGAAATAGCATGAAGCTGATGGAGGCAGCTCCAGGGAGAAATAACATTCCCTAGCGAAATCTAACAGAATAGCCTGTACAGTACTTTGACCATGTCACAGAGTGAATGGTGACAGTGCACAGAGGGTATTTCTGTGCAGAAAATTACTGAGAAGAAGTAGGAACAGGAGACATGCTACAAGATCAGCATGACAAAGTGAGCAATTAGGCTTTCATGAAACAGAGGACAGAATTTTTCTGCACCCTGTCATCAGCTCTCAGGGCTAAGGGTGATGCATATGACCTTACACAGGCTGATCACAACAGGCCATCCTGGGTCAGGACCTATTGAGTTGCTTCCTTCAGTGCAGGTGATGGAGTTCATTCCAAGTGTAGCTACTCTGAGGCATTAAACAAATAAAATACAGTATGCATTCAAATGACATTATTAAGGTTACAAAGGTTACAGAGTCAAGCATTCAAAAGCTACCTCTGCAACCTTAATTCAGTCCCCATTGTGTGCTTTCTCCATCTTCACATGACTCTCCCTCATCCTTCTACACCACACACGCCTTATAGCAAATTGTGCTCACATCATCAAAAGAGTGAAACAAGGGCTTTTGGACAGTTAGGTAACACTGTATGGAAGATCTCATGCAGGAACTATTTGTTCACCATTTATTTTATGTTCATGATTTAATATGGGGTCCCTGGGTGTATTTACTGCCGACTGCTCAGAATGAATCCCTCTCTTTTTGACTGAGTCTAATGCAACATCATTGTAGATGTCTGGATGAGGTAGCCATGTTACAAGTGTATTTTGTCTCTGGCAATGGAGACAGTAACTCTTGCTACATGGAGACAGAAGTGATAACCTGCCATTGGTCTTTGAACCTAGAAAATCTCTTATTTAAAGACACAAACGGGAAAAATTGCCTGACCTCCAAATAAAATAATACAAAATCCATTGAGAACATAAGCCTCTCTACTGACCAGATCCTACTAAAATGAGCACAGGTATCCTACAGTCAAACTGTATTTTTGCCATGACTAGCATCATTATAAAAGTTGTCTTCTATTTAATGCTACCAGGAAGCTTTAAAAAAGCCAGTAAACAAGCTAGAAATTATCTGGTGATGATTTCACTTCATCCTCTGGGAAGGGCCTGGTCATCAGATCAGGTTCTCTCTAGTATCTGTATTAACAAACTTCTATTGTTAAACCTTTGCTATCACAATCAGTGTTTGAGCGGGAATCCTCTTAGGAGAAGGATTCATCAAGTGCTGATGACAGTAGCAATAAAAAGTCACAAAATCAGCATTGTACCAATATTTGCATGGGTTCCTCACTGGGGGCTGCATTTCTTTGGGCTTTATGTCTGGGGTTTTATACAAGTTGCACTTCTCTGATGTTCTTGGGCCAAATCTCATATCTGACAAACTTTGCTGGGGTAGAACTGTGGCTGAATGGACACTGCTGAGCTAATACACCATGCCACGTTCTGTGTTTAGAAATAAGTTCAGTCACTGTGGTAACCAAACAGCCTTAAGTCATGTTTAGCCCATTAATCCTCATAAGTGTTGGCTGAGAATAACTTAGAAAGAGAAATATTTTGTCACAATAATTTTGTAACAACCCCCCCCACCCCCCACTCCCAAGCAACTGAAAAACCCAAAAGGCAAAAGGGGGGACGTGTTAATGGTTATATATCAAAGCTTTTTTTTCAAAAGACTTTGCTAACTGGATACCTGTCTAAACCACCTTTTCTTCTGGTTTATACCAGCATGGCATCATCATTCTGGAAGAACTGGGGCTTGAAATTTAGATCTTAGGACCTTAGTTTTTATTGAGAGGAACTTTGACTTCCTCCAGTTTATAACTAAGGCATTTAGGAATTACGAATTATGCACTCTTTTTTTTTTTTTTTTTTGGATTGTGAAAGCAGATAATTGACACTGTTATTAACAATAAATGTATATTTAAACATGTGAAAATGTAAATACAGATCTCTGTAGTGATCATAATGAGTTTTTGCTTGCATCTATCAACCTTCTTCTCTTCTACCATTTTATAGACATCTGCTGTATATTACAGTTTTTATTATGATACATTATTTATGGGCTAGCACCTATCAGCTTTACATGGTGACCATTAGTATAGATGTTTTACAAATACAGAAAAATGCAAAGCAGCCCTGTTTACAAAATAATAATAATAAAAAAGTATCTAAATGAAAGAGAGTGACAACTATTCCAACTCTTTTTTTCATGAAACAAATAGCATTTTATGACTATAGTCTTTCCTACTGTATCCCTGTTAAATAATATGATAGGATGCTTTCTATCAATATCATTATATTATCCTATGATTGCTAGGCATCACAATAAAACGTCATAATAAAATTTCAAAAACGATAGAGTTTTTTACCATTGTTAACATACAACAGCTTATAAAATAAGCTCCAAAACTGATGAATGTTGTATGGGATTCCCACAAAATAAAATGCATTTGCTTATGAGAAAACATATATCTATGATTATTTCTTTCCAAATTTTACCCAGTTTTATTCTGTAGTTTTCCCTTGAGCAAGTGACTCAAGCTGTCAAAAAAAATGAATATAGAAGCAAATAAGGAAAATAAAGCAGAAAAAAAAAAAAAAAAAGAGAGAGAGAGAGAGAGAGAGAAAGCAATGAAGAAAAGCACAGTATTAGCCACCCACCTGCCTTTGCAGCACTGCAGGCATGCAAATCACAGACTATTTCATTCCTTCTTGGTCAACTTTCCTATTTTGGCCCTGAGTTTGGCAAGAAACACAGTTACATTTCTGAACTTTCTCCTTGATTCCTGCAAAGTGAGCCAAACATTACCAACTCTGGGAGCTGGATGCAGGGCAGGGCAGAGGTGAGCCCTGCATGGCTCATTTCCTGCCCACAGGCAGCCCCCGACAAGCCAATGCATGGACATCACATGCACTGTTCTTAAAGGTGCCCTGCCCTGAAGACTTTCTGTCATAGAAAATAATAATAATAATAAAATAAAATAAAATAAAAAAGTTATTGCCTGAAAAATAATTTTTTTTTTAGGCAGCACAACATATTTAAAAAACTATTTTCTTGTTGCATTTTTACCCCTCTTTATTCTTCCTTTCACTGCAGGATCTTGAGTTTATTGAGGTTGTTCTTCTGCCTACGGAAGGCTAGAGGTATCTCCTTTTCTAATTCTGCCATACATCACTGTGAAAGATCACTCAAGGGGAAGAGGTAAGTGAATATTTGAGGATTCACTAGCTGACAGAGAAACAGATAGATGGGGTTGAACTGAAAAATGCTCAAGCTATGTGTTCAAATTAAGATGTTTTTTAACTGCTCCACATAAATAATATATATATATATGTATATACATTAATTAATTTGGTCGTTGCATAAATCTGCAGTTAAATCATTTTAATTTTATTTCAGCTGCTATAAAAATAGCATATGTGACTTTGCACTGGAGTATTGAAATTAAAAGTTACACATTCTGAAATCTACTGATCCTTTTTTCTTTTTTTTTTCAGCAAAAATTCCAAAACACTTAGCGAATGCAATCCAGTTGTGATAATTCAGTATGTCATTTACATTTTTCAGCAGTGTTAACATTTTAAATGTAAAATCAAATGCATTTTTACCTTACGGTTTTATTTATGTGGAACATTTTGAAGTATCATGATTTCATACTTACCTGGAACAAAAGCAGATACGAAAACTCTTTCTCAAGGGAAATGTCCAAGTCCTCACTGCTCTCCTCAGAGAAGACCTTGCACTGGCAGTGGCCAGTTATGAACAGTCCTCGTGATGTATTTATCTAACTTTGGTAAGCAGTGTAAGCATGTAATTCCTCTCTGACCATCTAATCCCTCTGAAGAACAGATAATTTGTCATCTTTATCTGGGTTTGAATAACATAATGTATTAGTTTTAAAATGAAACAGAGATCATGTCTAATATTAGTGATTTTAACTTTCTGACTTCAGTCTCAAAGAAAAACAAAATTTGTAACTGAATCTTAGTGGCCTGTGCTTATGCAGTCCAGAAGCTAAGTTTAGTGGAGCAGGCTGTCCCCCTGCAGCCCATGGGTCCCACATGGAGCAGATCTCCACGCTGTAGCCCGTGGAGGAGCCCCCTGTGGAGCAGGTGGATGTGGCCTGGAGGAGGCTGCGGCCCATGGAGAGCCCCCGCAGGAGCAGGCCCCGGGCCGGAGCTGCAGCCCGTGGAGAGGAGCCCATGCAGGAGCAGGGGGCCTGGGGGGAGCTGCTGCCTGTGGGGGACCCGTGCTGGAGCAGTTTGCTTCCGTGGTACATAGCCATGTGGGAGCAGTTCTTGAAGAGCTGCAGCCTGTGGGCAGCCCCTGCAGGCTCAGTTCAGGAAGGACGGCATCCTGTGGGAGGGACCCCACGGGGAGCAGGGGCAGAGAGGGACCGTGAAGGAGTGACGGAGATGAAGTGTTTTGGACTGTGTTATGGAGAAGTGTTATGGACTTACCACAGCCCCCATTCCCCTGTGCTCCTTAGGCAGAGGAGTGAGAAGCAGGATGGGGGGAAGGTGTTCTTAGTTTGCTAACTGCTCCAGTCTGCTAGTGATAGGCAATATTGATCTCCCATGCTGAGTCTGTTTTGCCCATGAGTGTAACTGCTGAGTGATGTCCCTATCCTTATCTCAACCCCTGAGCTCTTTGCATAGTTTTTTTTCTCTCTTTTCTCACTATTTATTTATTTATTTATTTATTGAGAAGAGGGAGTGAGAGAGTGGTGTGCTAGAGTTTAACTGTCCATCAGGGTGAAACCACCACAATGATTTGATAGACAAAATCAGGGTAGAAGTGCTAACTAACTAATGTAGAGGATTTTGTCCTGTCTAGGGTCAGTAGAAAACAAATAAATAAATAATAATAATAATAATAATAAAGCACCCATATTTTCATTGGCTTTTCTGCACTCCTGGTAAGCATATCAGTTTGAGAAGCTAGTGGACAAAAGCTTTATCTATTTATAAGCAAGTATCAGAAAATACTGAGAAAAAATGAAGTTTTGGTTGTTCCACATTTGCTCTAAGGGGGTCAGAGGACTTCCAGGTTTTGGTGGCTGCATATGGACTGACACTTAACCAACCAGAGTGAAAAATCTCAGAGCATTTCTGGCAGATAATAAAACTGAGCGATACAATAATAATCAGCGATACAATTAGTTAATACGGGTAGCAGAGAAAAAGAATCTAAAACAATTTGTGCTTGTATCAATC
This sequence comes from Oxyura jamaicensis, assembly GCF_011077185.1. Lineage (NCBI taxonomy): Eukaryota > Metazoa > Chordata > Aves > Anseriformes > Anatidae > Oxyura > Oxyura jamaicensis. The sequence goes on from NC_048893.1 coordinate 9,579,912, forward strand.
CAAGAAGTTATACGTTGTCCTATGTAAATGTTATGACCATGAGAGAGCCTGCAAGAGACTTGGTTTTGCTAGCATTGAGCAAGAAATGATATTTGGTCTGCTTTGGTGCAAAGCAGTGCTAAAAAAGAAAAAAGAAAAAAAATAGAAAAACAAAGTAAATGAGATCAAGAAAGCTAACAATATGATACAGAACATGGAGAAAAGTATATAAAGAAGATGAAGAAAACAAAGGGTGAACTAGCGTAATGAAAAAGGTCATCAACACTGGAAGGTAGACTGGTAATAGTAAATGTGAAGTCTCTATGAAAAGAGAAATTATACTAAATTTCCACTGTCTGGAAAGGCCTAGCAAAGTAACGCGTTAGTGAAGAATAGTGTTATTCATGTTAAGGGAAGTATGTACTCACAGTGGAAATAAAAATGAAGTGAGAAAATGATTTGGGCAAAGGGGCAATTGCACTGCTGGTTTTATTTCATTAGCTGGAAAGACACTTTCTCTTTTTTACCCTCATAGACTCTCACTGCTCCAATGGTCTTGATTTTCCTCTTCAAACCTATTCCTGACTAATCTGTTTGTGCCAACATTATTCATTAGTTAAAATGGTTCTTCTCTCTTTTCTACCTACACTTACATTTTCAGAGGGTAGCCGTGCCTTATTGGCCCTCAGCTTGTAAGAGCAATTTACATTTAATCACAGGAATCCTTCTGAGCCCTTGCTCCAGTTTGAATTTTTCTTTACTCTCTCTCATATAATCCTTCTGGACAGATTGTCCAATTGCAAGGTGACCAGGTTCACTCTGTGCTGGGGGATGAACTGGCTGAACAGCAGAGCTCAAAGGATGAGAGTGAATGTGGCTACATCTAGCTGGCAGCTGGTCACTGGCAGTGTTCCACAGGGCTCAGTTCTAGGGCCGGTCTTGTTCAACATTTTTATCAATGATCTGGATGTAGGATTGGAGTGCATCCTTAAAAAGTTCACTGATGATACTAAACTGGGAGGTGCTGTTGATCCTCTGAAAGGATGAGAGGCCTTGCAGAGGCATCCAGATAGATTGGAGCATTGGGCAATCATCAATGGTGTGAAGTTCAACAAAGGTAAACGCTGGGTTCTGCACCTGGAACGGAGTAATGCCGAACAGAGGGACAGACTGGGAGATGAGTGGCTGGAGAGCAGCTCAGCAGAAAGGGACCTGGGGGCACTGGTGACAGCAGGCTCACCATGAGCCAGCAGCGTGCCCTGGCAGCCAAGAGGCCAAATGGCATTTTGGGGTGTGTTAAACACAGCATAGGCAGCTAGGCAAAAGATGAGATTAACCCAGTGTATTTAGTGTTGGTGTGGCCTCACCTTGAATACTGAGGGCAGTTCTGGGCTCCATAATATAAAAGGATAATAAGGTAATTGAGTCCAGAGGAAGGCAACGAAGCTCATAAAAGGGATGGAAGGCATGTCCTATGAAGAGAGGTTGAGGACACTTAGGTTGTCTAGTTTGGAGGGAAAAGGAGGCTGAGAGGTGACCTCTTGCTCTCCGCAACTTCCTGAGGAGGCAAAACGGAGAGGGAGGTGCTGGTCTCTTCTGATGATAGGATAACAGGATGTGTGGAAATGGTACCATGCTGTGAAGATGAGATTCAGATTGGATTATTAGGAAAAAATTCTTTACTGTGAGGGTTGTCAAACACTGATACAGGCTTCCTAACAAGGTGGTTGATATTCTATATCTGTCAGTGTTCAAAAAGCATTTAAATAATACCCTTAATAATATAATTTAACTTTTGTTTTGGTCAGGTAGTTGGACTTGGTGATCTTTGTAGGCCCCTTCCAACTAAGATTTCTATTCTATTCTATTCTATTCTGTTCTGTTCTGTTCTGTTCTGTTCTGTTCTGTTCCGTTCTGTTCCGTTCTGTTCAACATGATTGGCCAGAAGTATATTCCATAGTCAGGATGGGGTTTCTTGTCTTCATGGTAACATAAGAAACAGGGGTCAAGCTCCCGATTTTTCACACTGTGAACTCTGTCTGAATTCAGGTGCTTTTTAGAAATAATACAGAGAAGCACAACCAGATTACAAGATTATTTTTGATTATTTGGCATCTACTTAACGTTAATGACCCATAGTCATCCTGTAATCAGAGAATACGTCCAGCCTATATATGTATTTTTTTTCATAGTATTCCTTAACTTCATTCCTTCTATCATACTCTGTTGATGCCATCATCAGAGTCACCTTTTTCATCCTCTATGATGGTTGACCTTCCCCTACACTGGCAAATCCTGTATGTCACCAGCCAATTTTAACAGGACAATCATGAGCCAAGATTACTAATTAAAACAGTATATGGAGCAAGTCTCTAATCTAATAATTAAGGTAATTGTCTAACCAACATTTTACCTCAACATTTCACTTTTTTCCTTTGAAGTCTATTCTTTATCCACTTTAAAGTGCTTGTAGTAATCCCTGACTTTTCTATCTTAGCTAATATTTTTCCTTGAGGAGTTGTATTAGGTGCTTTGTTAAAGTCCAGATAGATTAGATGCATTTCATTTCCCTTGTCCAAAAAATCAAAGAAAAATACCAGCTTAATCCAGTATGATCAAGTCATTGGCAAATCCATGTTGTATTTTATCACATTTTTTCTATACCTTTAATTACTTTCACACTCTCTTCTCAAGCATTTTGTAAAACTGAGGTCAGAATCATGAAATAATTTGTTTAGATTTAAAGGCTATGTCATAGCTATAATGACATAGTCAAAGAAAGGTATGCCATCTTTTTCCTTAACCTAATTGTATAATGCCTCTGCTTCTCTTGAGGTCAAACTTCTAGTTCTGAATTTCATAGAGTCTTAGAATAGCTTGGGTTGGAAAGGACCTTAAAGATCATCCAGTTTCAACCCCCCTGCCATAGGCAGGGATACCACCCAGTAGACCAGGTTGCCCAAAGCCCCATCTAGCCTGGCCTTGAACACATCCAGGGATGATGCATCCACAGCTTCCCTGGACAGTCTGTGCCAGGGCCTCACCAGCCTCTGAGTGAAGAATTTTCCTCCTAACTTCTAATCTAAATCTCCCCTCCTTTAGTTTAAAACAAATTTTCCCGTTTCCTATTATTATCTGCCATAATAAAAATTGTTCTCCATCTTTTTTATGTCTCCTTTAAGTACTGAAAGACTGCAATAAGGTCTCCCCAGAACCTTCTCTTCTGCAGGCTGAGCAGCCCCATCTCTCTCAGCCTTTCTTCATAGGAGAGGTGCTCCAGGCCTCTGATCATCTTTGTGGCCCTCCTCTGGACCCACTCTGACAGGTCCATATCTTTCTCGCACTGGGGGCCCCAAACCTGGATGCAGGACTCCAAGCAGTGCCTCACAAGGGCAGAGCAGAGGAGGACAGTCACTTCCCTCGATCTGCTGGTCATGCCTCTCGTGATGCAGCTCAGGATGCAGTTAACTTTCTGGACTGCGAGCACATACTGCTAGCTCATGTCAAACTTTTCATCCATCCAGCACCCTAAGTCCTCTCTGCAGAGCTGGTCTCAATGAATTCTTCTCCCAGTCTGTACTTCTGTCTGGGATCGTCCTGACCCAGATGCAGCACCTTGCACTTGGCCTTCTTGAACCATGTGGTTCACATGGGCACATTTCTCCAGCCTGTCCAGGTGTCCTAGTTTCAGTTAGGACAGAGTTAATTTTCCTCCTAGTAGCTGGTAGGGTACTATGTTTTGTATTAGGATGAGAAGAGTGCTGATAACAAGCTAATGTTTTAACTGTTGCAGAGCAGTGCTTACACTAAGCCAAGGACTTTTCAGCTTCTCGCTCTGTCCTGCCAGCGGGCAGGCTGGGGGTGCAGCAAGAGCTGGGGAGGGACAGACCCAGGACAGCTGACCCAAACTGGCCCAAGGGGTATTCCATACCATCTGATGTCATGCTAAACCATATATATAGGGGTGGCTAGCCGGGGTGGGGGGTCGGCTGCTCAGGGTTGGACTGGGCATCGGTCAGCGGGTGGTGAGCAATTGCATTGTGCATCACTTGTTTCATACACACTATTATTATTATTATTATTATTATTATTATTATTATTATTATTTCCTATCTTAATAAACTGTCTTTATCTCAACTCACAGGCTTCACTTTCCCGTTTCTCTCCCCCATCCCAGAGAGGGAGGGGGGAGGGTGAGCGAACAGCTGTGTGGTGTTTAGCTGCTGGCCAGGTTAAACCACAACACCAGGTCTGTTTGGATGGCATCCTTTCCTTCTGTTTTATTGACTGCACCACTCAGCTTGCTGTTATCTGCAAACATGCTGAGGGTGCACTCAATCCCACTGACTATGTCATCGATAAAGATATTAAACAGTACCGGTCTCAAGATAGACCCCTGAGGGACACCACTCATCACCAGCCTCCACCTGGACATGGAGCCATTGACTAAAACTCTCTGGGTGTGGCCTTCAAGCCAGTTCCTTATCCACTAAATGGTCCACTCTTCAAATCCATACCTCTCTAGGCAGGGACGTTGTGTGGGGCCATGTCAAAGGCCTTACAGAAGTCCAAGTAGAGGAATTGATCTGTCTTCTCTTGTCAACTGATGCAGTCACTCCATCATAGAAGGCCACCAGATTGGTCAGGCACAGTTTGCCTTTGGTGAAGCTATGCTGGCTATCTCAGATCACCTCCTTGTCCTGCACGTGCTTTAGCATTGCCTCCAGGAGGATGTTCCATGATATTTCCAGGCACAGAGGTGAGGCTCACCAGTCTGTAGTTCCCCAGGTCTTCCTTTCTACACTTTTTAAAAAGGGCAGTGATGTTTCCCTTTTTTCCAGTCACCAAGGACTTCACCTGACTGCCAGGACTTTTCAAGTATAATGTAGAGTAGCTTGGCAATGATGGAGAATGGCTTGGCACTATATATGAGTTTGTACAAAACACAGTAGACTCAGCTCCTGTACATATGGAATTGCACATACAGCAAAAGGCATTAGTAAAGCAATGTCACCATAACCAGTAACTGCAAAAAGTCCTGAAATGATGCTAAACAAAGGATTGCAATGTCACAGGTTCTCAGTGAAATGGCAACATGACCCATTGATAAAAAGAGGGCAATGGTGTTCCCCTCAATTTGGATAAACCAAAATCTGAAACGTTATAGCCATAGTTTTCAGAGAGAAGGCTGAATGTACTGTCATTGTATGAAATAATGAACTAGAGTTGGTGTTTTATATATATGACATATTTTGCTGCCAGTTGCTTCATTTTAAATGAAGCTCCACTGCTCCACAGTGTTGTGGCCAACACATACCCATTTTCACTCTGCAACATTAGAGTAATCTGGCTTACCCAACTTCTAGTACTCTGCTCCTCAGTACTAATACCATCTCCTATTTAATTTATATGTGTGAGTTAAAATGATCTATAATGAAGGGAAATTAACCTGTAAAGCTGTTGTACTGGAGGTAGTCTTCAACTGAACAAACTTACCAACATATTGCTTTTACTTTGATATATAAACTCTCTACAATTCCTTTAACAACACAGAGTTATTAAAAAGATAAAAATAATAAAAAAGGGCTTTTAAAAAATTGTCCTGTTAAGCATCTTTCAGCAAATGAAATAATAGTAGAAAACAAGATGAAACATGAAATAGATAGATGGTATAATTGTAACACAGGATAGTGCAATAATGCAATAACAGGCTATATATATATATATTTTTACCAGCTTTGGTATTTAAGGGTCATAGTTGAGCCACTGCAGATTGCATAGGAATGAAACTATAACTCAAAAATTTCTTCATTACCAAGAGTTTTGCAAAGCAATTTTTGAAGTACCGGGGAAGAAGAAAATGGATTGTTTTTCTGGTTTTACATATTCTTCTTCCATTCTTTTTAGTTGCTTTCAGAAAGCAGATTTTAAAAATTCTTTTTTTTTTTTTTTTTTTTTTTTGTGAAGAATTCTACATTTTGGGGTATTTTGTGGGTATTGAAACATTGGAGATTTTTCCAGCTTGAGAAAAAAATAGCTAGCAAGCAGATGCACTAGCTATTTCAAAATATTCCCTCCTGCTGCACCAACAGAAAACTGTGCTGCTGATTGCCACTGCTTAATATTGTCTCCCACACATTTAGAAAGCCATGATTTCTTGAGTGAAATACCCAGGACAGTTCACTGAAATGAGGCTTGGCATACAGATTGCTAGCCTGGCTATAATCACCCCTTGAGTTATAGAGCTTGTAAATCACATATCAAAACATGGTAACACATCAATTAATGTTCTACTGGAAACAAATCAAGGACAAGCCTACAGTGTGACATTCTGACAGTTTTATTTTGAGTAGACGTGGGGAAAAAGCTGAAATGTTTGGTCACAGCCTTTATTTACCCAATCTGTCTTATATACTATTGCATAATGCTATCACAATATTAATATGCAAATTGACACTCAAATAAAAGCCATGCTTTCCCCATTGATTTTGAGCAGAGCTTCTGTTACAAAGAAAAATACTTAGCACTTACATGCCTTTTTCATCTTCAAAACTCTTATAGTGCATTTTAATTAAATCTTTTCCTTTCATTTTTCTGACCTTGCATTAGGTTTTCTGCCTCTTCTACCCGGGTACTCGCAAGGTTACGTCCTCCTTTCAATGTTTTCCTCAGACTTTTCATGTTTTCAAAAATGATCTCCCTCTCATATCTTTTTATGCCTAGAAAGCAGACCTCGGGAGACTGGCCAGAAGAAAATGGCTAGACAAGGGCAGAAATTGTTTCCAAGGTCAAAATGAAACAAAGGAACTCTATTTCCAGGCAGGAATGAACAGTGATCCCATCTACCAAAGGTGCTCTTTTTTCTCAGCAGGTACCTCAGTGTGCTCTCAGGCAACCTCCAGGGAGGCTGCAAGGTGATTTTTCGGTGGGACCTAATGCAAGATTTGGTTCAGCTGGCCTAAAGGTAGTGTGTATGTGCAACCAGTAAAAGGTGCCAGATGAAAAAATATCAGCAGCTTCCTGTGGAGACGAACTTTATCTCCTCAAAGAGGATTTCTACTGCAAGGTGCAGCGTGGGAGGCAGAACATGCTTTGGTCCAAAAGGAATTTCCCAGCTCACTGCAAAAATGTTGATCTGTGTTATAAAAGGAAACTCTCTGTCCAGATTTATCCTCTTAAGTATTGAACCCTTTTTTACAGCTTCTGTTTTTATGTTTTTAATTATTATATTATGACCTGGATTATTAATACTTACCATGTGCTTTAGGTATCTACCATCTATCTATCCATCTAGATATTGTGATGACAATTTTAAATACTGGACTACTAATACATACAAACAGTTGAGGTGCTATGTACCCTTCTGGAGAAGATTAGTCACAAACTGGGCACCATTTCTGACCTACTCAAACTTTGAAAACAGATCTCAACAGCACTTATGCAGAGCACAAGACAACTGCTTATCTCCTTTGGGAGGGTTTATTTTATTCACTGAACACAGATGGGTGCATGTGAAACACTGGGATTCTCTTCATAGTAAAAAGTCATCTGCATTTAAAAGGGAAAGAATTTCTGCACTCTAGGAAGGTAGAATTGGACATTTGTCTGTCACAACCATTGATGGAATGCACACAGCCCACTTTTCAGAAGAAAATTTGAGAATTATAGTTTGATAAATGTACATTATTTACAGGCAAAGTGCTAGCGGTTTCCAAAAGTAAAGGGGGTTCTTTTTTATGAAAATATGGATTTTGTCAATAAACATAGTTTCTCTGTTTCCTTTTAGTTTTAATTATTTTAAGAACCAACAGTAGAAATGCTAAGATATACTTGAAAAGCCTTTTGAAAAGGGAATATTTCAAACTGTTATTTCATCATATTGTTTTGAAATATCAAAATATTTCTTTTTTCACACAGTATCTTTGAGATGCAATACTTTGCAATTTATCAATAATTGCTTTTATTCTCAGTTTTATATGAGAAGATATAAACTATCACTATCTCTATTTACCAGGAGGTTCTATCTAGACATTTTCAAAATACTTTTTAACTAACAGAAATTGTCTAAAGACAGAATTTCAAGATGATTTGAAGATAACAATAGATGCTCAGAACGTTAGCAGATGCACTTTGCTAGTTTTCTTGTAGATATACTGAATAGTCAGTGTAAAAAGCTGTATTTCAATTTTAGGAGACACAGTCACTTGGTTAATTTAGAATTCACAAAATTTATTAACTTTTATGATTAATAGTCTTAATTCTTTGGAGCATGCAGACCTATGTCTCTAAAACTTTTAGTTCTAAACCAGGATTAGTGATAGTGTGCTTATAACTATTAAATCATTGATGCTGGAGACTGACATAGGTACTTGTACTGCATGCACTTTAACTTCACAAGGACTTTCTAGACTGTACCAAAAAGTCTAGGATTAAACTTCAAAGGATCAAGTCGGAACAGATTGCTAACTTAACTGATTATTTAAATTCATTGGTATAATCTGAAAACTTCCACATTCCTCTTTGTTATTACTTTTTGTTGATCTTGCACTGCTTTGGATTTGGGGATTTATTTAAATTTTTGGTCAGATTGCCTTTGTCCTCCTCCTTTTTAGAATAAAGCTACTCAACTCGCTTCCCCTCTCACCTTCTTTAAATTCTCATAGTTACTATGGAAACAGCTATTAAACTGGGAGTGGCAGTAATTAATAACATCTGCAAGTGCAATGTGAACTCTACAATATAATTAATCCCAGCATTCAGAGTCGATTGTACAGAGCTGCCCTTTTTGCTTTGCATGGAGCCACAGACTCTACAGAGCCAAGTATAACACAGGAGCTTAACATTGCCATACTGATATATTATGGCCTGTAAAATAGTGTGGGCAATAGAAGGGGTATCAACCCATATAAATAACCGACATCATTATTTCTTAGTTTAATGGGGTATGATTCTGGAAAGAATTAGACTTGCAGTGATATTAAGGTCACATACAAGAATTTTATTTTGTATTTTCAGACAACATAAAAAAACTCACTGCTAAAATGACAGCAGAAGCTTGAAATGTAACTTTTAATTCAATCCCTTAATTTTAGTTGTAGACTGGGGTTGATTAGATGTGCAAGTTTGCCTAGAATTTCTTTTATCTTTTGCCTTTTCACTTTAAAACTGAATTGGATTTTTTAAGAACTGCCAATTAAAAATGTTAATAAATGATTAAAAAGGATGAGAGAACCTCTCTGCTCTCAGGCTTAGGAATATTATATTTATTTATTATTTTATTATTTCTTAAGTTTACTTGGCATAACATCTTCAATCTATCCCACCAGCTTCTCTCATTAGAAACTGTGTACTTACATAGTACAAGTAGTACAATGTAATTGTACTACAATTGGTCTTGCAGTTAGTGTAAAATGTGTGCCAGACACTGTATTATCAGACTGAGGTACATTGCATTGGAAACAACAGTAAATGAGTCCTGCCCTCACCCTCAGCGCAAGTAGTGAGTCTTGTGCTCCTAAACCCAAAGCAACACGGACTCCGTTATCTGAGCTCCTAATCTCTGTTTAGTAACAAAGCATATTAGATTGTGCCCAATCCCAGATAACAGGGCCACCTGGCCTCTCATCAATCACAGCATAGTCATGGCAAAGTCATGGCAGTCTCTCCTGACAGACTCTCTGAATATATGTGTTTGTGTTTTTTTGTTTGTTTGTTTATGATTTGTTTGTTTGTTTAACCCTTTTAAGATTTCTAATTTGTATTTTTTTTAATTAAAATAAAGGGACATTTGCACAACAGTATGGGTAGTCCAAACCTCTATCAGCATTCCCCTTCCACTTCTTTATTATCCTTCTCACTTACCTGTATCTCTTCCACTTTATCACTATTCTCCTTCCTTTTAATATCTCATCTCCCTATTGTTTTTCCCTTCTCATTTTCTCCTGTTTCCTTGTTTCACTCTACTTTTCCCCACTTCACTCTTTCCCCCTTTTTTTATAAGTCTTCCTTTTAAAATACATGAATTTACTGTTTTGTCTTTATTTCCACATACATACACTTCCTTCACAATTTATACTTTCCTGTTGTTAACTCTTACTTTTCAACTATTATCTTCCATTCCCACGTGTTTTTTTTTGTTTTGTTTTGTTGTTTTTTTCATTTCTTCCCTGCCCCATATGGCTTCTGAATTATTTTTGTATCGTTAATATTTTATAAACTGGATCAAGCAGGAGACTGATACCATCTCAAACCACCTGTTTTAAGATGGGATGTATCATTCTCTGGAGGTGCTTGTCAATGTGCTTGTTGACTACAAATGGAGCTGAGACCCCTAGTTTTGACTAGCTGTTAAACTCAAAAACATCAAAAAGTTGGTCCACACTGAATGTGAGCACCACTCTGAAAAAGGTTCTTGGAGGCAATTGTCTGAGAAACGCTGTTATTTGTTCATGCACAATTCCTTGTCCAAAGATACCCATGCTCATGTGCTCTCAGGCTGTCGTTCTCAGTTTTGAGCACAAATCACTGAGGAGTCATCTAACTAAAAGCACAGTACTTACTGTTGTTAATTATTGGATAAGACAAAAGAAACTTTTCTTCCTTGTAGGAGGTCCATTCTGTAACCATGTGCAGACTAAGAACAGTGAAAACTATGATGCCAAAAGCAGGGAATCAGATACAACTTTCCTACTAAGACTTGGCTCTCATATTTGACTTCCAAAAGCAGCATCTGTGCATGGACTGCATGAGAGCACATCACAGAGGGCAATTTTGGTCCCACTTGTCAGAGCTGTGGAAAAATTACTATAAAATCAAACGAATAAACAAACATAAATAAATAAATAAATAAATAAATGAAACAAATGGGTTCCAGGTATTCTCCCAGATTTCTGGAGATTGATTTAAATTGTTTTCTCTGTCACGGGCTCTTTATGAGACTTTTTGCCTAGGACTTAAATCTTCCATAGCATTGTGTTACATCTGCTTGAATTTTCTCCTTAACTCAGCATCTTGTAGAAGTGCACAATTATAAAAAACAATAGTAGTGCTCGGTTAAGTATTTGAAATAGGTAGAAAATAGCCATGTACAAATGTAGAGCAAGGTTGTGTTTAATACAATTACTTGCGATTTAGGAAAACATTAAAAATGAAAGCTCATGATTTAACATTTATGAAATGACAATGTATCCCTATTTCTGCTATTACGTTAAGCAGATTAGTTACAAATGAAAGATGAGTATACAGTACAAGGACATTTCCTAGGAAAGCCAGTCTAAGTGTTCTGCAGGACATGATGAACTGTTTTCTTTTGCAGGAATATTGCTAGTTATAATCTCAGCAATAACTTCAGAATGGAGCTTTCATAACCACCTGGTTAATTAGGTTACAGAGGTTAACCAGGTATGAGATACTGAGGTGGATTCACAGCATTTGGCTTAAAGTGGCTTGGTATGATTATTCTGATAGCCACCTCAGGGGATAGCTGTCCTTCCTTCACCCTAAAGGGACAATGTACCCTTTTTTAGTCCTATGAAATTGCAAGATCCCAGATTTCAGGACAGTAGCATTCTTACATTTAGAAAAGCTGCTGGAATAAAGATGACATTCACAGGGTGAAAATTTGGTTGTGAGTAAATTTGGGAGAGAATGGTCTGCTTTTGGAGGTGAAAGAAGAAATGCATATATATGTATATTAAACAAATGAACAAACAAACAAAAACCAAAACCAACAACAACAAAACATGTATCAGCCTAAAGACAATGGAAAGAACAGAATAAACTAAGTTAAAATAAATGAGGGGCAGGGAGGAAGATAGACAAGGTTGTACAAAAATATTGTGTCACTTAATCACTTCCTTACACAAGGCATATATGTTATTTGTATAAGACTGTTCTTAGAAGTTATATTTATTTACAAGCTCAGAACATACCATGCTTTAACATTTGTAATTGAGGGTTTCCTCCAGCAAGATTGGTTTTCTGTGAATAGTGTCACAACATCAGTATGAGATTTACAACGAGCATTTCCACATTACACTGTGAAATACCGTACAGTGATGCTTGAACAAAAAATTCATTTTCCTTCCAGACTCAAAGGCATTATGACATCAGGATGAATGGGTCAAAACCAACTATCTCCATATAGTACTTCAGTTCCCTGTGTAGATGTACTAGGATCAATGACAATTGAATAAACCTTATGTTATGCTTCCTTCTTAAATGGATGAAGTTTTACATGCCTGGCACATTGATTTAAGATAGTTTTCTTCAGTGTTCAGAAAGAGAATATTTCTGATGGTGGGCTACAAGTTTCAATACTAAGCTATCCTAAACTATCCCTTGTTGCTATTTTAACAGCAATGTCAAGTAAATAAATAAATAAACAAAGCAAAAAAAACCTACCTCAACAAAAAACACAACAAACAAAAAAACACCACAACAAACAAGCAAACAAAAAACAAAGAAAACACCAAAAAAAAAACAAAACTTTTGCAATGTGAAAATGCATGTTGACACTGCTCTTGTGACTAGAATGAGGATGAACATATTCTGCAGATCTGAAAATAATCTCACAACAATAATAGGGAAAGTTCTACTACTAAACTAAACTTACTCAAACATTATTAAAATCAAGGGTGAAAACAAAATAACATTGGGAAAAAAATAGTATTGACTACCTTGCAACTTGATGTAGCTCACAAAGTTTTTCTAATACAAAATGCTATCCAATTCAAATATAGAAAACAATTCTGCTCATTGCAATGATCCTGCCTTTCCTTCTGGTGCAGATTTACATAGGAGGTTTCTTTCCTGAAGTTACAATTTGTGATCAGGCAGCCTGCACTCTCTTGTCAGCCCTGCACAACCAAACAATAAGAATTATTCAGCAAGATTGCCCCTTCCTGCCCTTTATAACATGAACACATAAAGACTTGCCAGGAATAAAATGGTATTCTAGCATTTCTGTGGCATTGATTAAGACCCTGTCATAATTTTTAAAGCATTTTAGGAAGCACATCTTGGATGAACTGAGTGAGACCTAGGGTACAATCTAGCAAAGTACCTGTCCCAACCACAATGGTGAAGTGCATTTACAACGCTGCTCATGGAGAATAACAGCCACTACTGACTGGTTATTCTAAATAATAAATAAATAAATAAATAAATAAATAAATAAATAAATAAATAATAAAGGACACTTGGTCATTATGTGCTATCTATTCACAAAAGTGCTATAACCACTTATAACTTAACCAATGTTAATTTAAACACCACCTTTTTCCCAAAGTTTCATTACAATACTGATTAGTAAAATGCTGAATCTGGTTCTAACATAAAATCTGTTTCTTAAAAAAATGGTTAACAGGCAGAAGGTCTGCTTCTTTTGTCTTATGCTGGATTTGTGACAGTGTAAATCATTTATGAAAATGTAAACAATACATCCAGAAACTGAAATTAAAGACAAAATCTTAATCATAATTTTTCTTACTGATACACTGAACTGAAAAGAAGACTGACGCAAAATAAATTTTGTATTTTTGCAATAGGAATTTTTATTTCTGACATATGGACAACCAAGGTCAACTGAAAGATTCCCACTAATTTCAGTAGGTGCAAAGCAAACTTTTTCTAAGATCCGTGTCATTATATTAATCCTGGTCATCCCTATGTGTCTTCAAAGGAAGGTCTCGGTCAGATATGACAGGTAATAAATTTAAAATGAGGTGAAGTAAGAATGAAGAAAGATTTACTTTTGTGTTTTTTCATTCAAGTCCATATTTAAGTTCTTATTTATATACATATAAAAAAAGAAGAAGACTTGTCAGCCATAATAGATCTTTAGGAACCTCAACACAGATGAATTCTAAGAATAATTGCAGTGCAACATTATGCAACATTATTGTGAAGTAGAAACCACATTTAAATACTGTTTGAAACGTGTCAGCATATGGAAATATTCTAATCATCAAATGTTAAGAAATTGATCACTTAGGATATTTTAAAGGCTTTTAAAAGTTTCATGGTGAAATTATTTTTTTTCCCCCGGATTATGGAAGTATGAAGAAATACTAAAAACCTTAATTCTGCTAGTATTACATATTAAGTCAATCACACCTTGCTGTCAAACCTCAAGGGAATAGATTTGAGCACAATCCAGGCACTTATATCCATACATGCTTTTAGGATGAAGTCAACATTTCTTAACATTCTGCATCTGTATTAAATACCTGGCAAATGAATGCATTTTAAGCATTTTAATTATTATGCTGAACAAAAGGGTGAGAAAATAGTAAATAATACATCACTCTTGGAGCACTCTTTTTTTCCCCGTACTTCAGCATTGGCTGCCTGATTTTCAGACTCAAATAAAGGCAAAAATTCAAAAGCCAGCTTCAAGCCTCACTTAATTTTGAAGGAAAACTGTCATTTGACTCCAGCTTTTCTCAAAACTGGGCTCCAGTCCAAGCTTGCTTGTAAATCCTGTAAAGCTTGCAGGCTGAACTTGAGTTGTGTATCACAGATCTGAGTCTTCCCATGAATGCCACAGAGGTAGCCCTTGCTGAGCTCCATGTTCCAGCTCTGGCTGCTCCTCATACCTCAGCTAACTCGTTTGGAGTTTGTCTGGATATTTCTCCTCCATGTTGCAACTGCACATAGACACCCTTTCTCTTCTTCTTCATCCCTGAGTTTCAGTGAGATCCCCTGAGGCATTCACTTGCACCGAAGTGGAGTTCATTGCAGGGTTAGCACCTTGCAGGGAGTCTTGTTATACAGTCGCAAATAGCACAGTAGATTTGATGCCTCAAATACTGCTATATTAAAAACAGCTCTAATTCCCCTAGCATTGCATCTTTTCCACATTTGAGCTGTCATTACAATGTATTAGTACTGCTGAAACAGACACAATCCAGACTTTATCGTGCTAGTTGGGGTGCCAACCCACTCATGCATTGTACTGTTGCATTGCTAGCCATGTGTTATTAGAATTGTGAGTGAGTAGCAATAATTAATTGCTTTAAGCAGCTCTGTAAGTGATGGATGCAGCATAACAAATGTGCTTATACAAAATTATACCAGTGATGAAAAAAATATTCCTGTGTAACCCTATGCATTTATGTTTATTATGTTATCATTCTTTGATATTTGTCTCCTGTAGTTTGTATTGAAACAGTATGTCTGAGTGAGACTGGCCTTTCCATGTGGGCTTGCACAGCCATTTGCATCTTCTCAGCCCTGACCAAGTGTGCACTCTTTTCTGCACACCCACTTAAGCACAGGGACTACAGAGCACCTCTTTCCCAGCTCAGTGACCATGGCTTGGTGAGCAGTGTATGGGCTGATGGGGGAAGCTCAGCTGGGAATTGAACATGAGCACTTTCTGGTCGAGTACAGATGATACGGGTGAATGCTATATTCTTCAGTTAGGGAAGGGGCCATTTGGGGCATTTCCACCCTTTCTTCTGGTTAGGTGAGGCTGGAGTGTTAATCCATCACTGAGTCGACTGTAAATGTTTTGGGGCCTAAGTAAGAGAAGAACATCTAAGTTGGGGTCCCAGCAGAGTTCAGGCATTAACTCATACTGACCTTGAGAATCCTAATAAGGAGCAGAAACAATGTTTTTTTGGGCAATATTCATATTCAGAACTTTTATATACTGGTTAATGCTAGCCTTAAGCAGTGTGGGGCCCCAAGAGTGAGGAGATGCCTCAAATTATACTCAAAGAAGTAAATTTGCCATTGTCTTGTATAACCTGAACTACTCTACATTTCAAGCCTCTTTCCCCTGTGCATTTCTCCAGTCATTTACTCCACCCCCCAAAGACTTTCCCCCGCCCTGGATCTCCTCTCAATACATCCTATGTGAAGTGATACCTACCTCTGTGCCATGTGCCTGTGGCTCTGCAGGTGCACATTGCACTTGGGAACAGAAGCTATCAGTGCCTCTACACCCCACTGGAAAGCAGAGGTGCTCAGCTGGGCAGCTGTAGCTATGTCTGAAGTGTTGCCACATATGGTGCAAAGCTGTAAGCGTGCAGAGACATATAAAGCTGGACTATAGATATTCTTCAGGCTGTTTTGAGTTTGCAGGCAGCAGTACTGTTTTAGAAATTGCTATTTCGGACTTACATCCAAACCCTAAATCCTACGTGCCTACAGGTAGGTGGATAGGTGAAGACAACTGGGAGCTCTTCCCACCAGCTCTAAAGTGCCAGCTCGAATCCAGAAACAAAGTAGTAAGTGACTGCATGGTTTACAGATTGCAACCGAAATATGCTGGCCTGAAGCCTGGGCACTGCGAACACTCAATTATCCATTTGTGGATGGCAGCTTTAGTACTTCTGCCACTTTTAAACTAGA
This sequence comes from Oxyura jamaicensis, assembly GCF_011077185.1. Taxonomy (NCBI): domain Eukaryota; kingdom Metazoa; phylum Chordata; class Aves; order Anseriformes; family Anatidae; genus Oxyura; species Oxyura jamaicensis. The sequence goes on from NC_048893.1 coordinate 9,596,250, forward strand.
GATGAGCACTTTTCTGTTTTATAGAGATTGTTGTGAATTAAACATTCGAGATTTTGCTACCCTGATATACAATGGATGTGAAAACAACAGATACCAGGTCTGCTCTTTCATTTCCACCTGTTGGACTAATTACCAAAAGTGCAAAAAGAAAGAAGACTAATGAAAAAACGGTCACTGAACTTTCAATTGCTTTACTAAAAGAAATATTTCCCCGGGTTTCTCCATTTACACGGAGTGTGTAGAGTTGCCACAGAGACTGGTGTACCCGAGCACGGGTGAAATAAAGGAGGGCAGAGGTAACTGGTGCTCTGGAAACTGTCAGAGGGCTCTGGAGATAAAACAGCTCGGTGAGAGGTGCGCCGGAGGAGGACCCGATCCCGGGGTTGTTGCGGGGACGCACTGGGGCCGGGACCCCCCGGAAGCTCCTCGGAGCATTCCCACTGCCATACGGGGAAAAAAAGCGGCTCTTATATACGTACAGACCCATATATACATCCTCATATAGACGAGCACAGCCCGGCTGGGTGAGCTGCGGGGCTGCACGCGGCCAATGCTCTAGCCGGAGGAGGGGAGAAGGGATTAAAATAAGGCACGAAGCGGTTTTAAAAATAGCCTGGGGGAGGTGCGGCACGCAGCCCCGGCCCGACCCGGAGTTCCTCTGCTGCCTTGCAAGGAGCGCGGCCCCCCCAGGGCCCGCCGCCCGCCCCCGCTCCCCCGCGGCCGGCAGCGAAGGCAGGAGCCGGGAGGAAGCCGCCCGCCGACAACTCTTTCCCCGTTTTTCCTCCTCTCCTTTCTTCAGGAGCCCCTACCTCGCCTCCACCCCCCCCCCCCCCCCCCCCGCTGCTGCTGCTGCTCTGCAATCGGGGATAAATCAGGGCCGGGCACAGGCGCGCACGCAGGGAGAGAGCGGGGCTCCGTTACAAAAGTAGCCCTGATGGCGGCGGATCAGAAGAAGCTGGAGCTGCTGCTGGAGTAGCGGAGAGTAGAGTATCTCCCTCTCTCGCTCCTCTATTTCTCCTCTTCCCCCTCTCCACCCACAGCTCTCCATCGTTTCTCCTCCTCCTTTCCCACCCGCTTCTTCTGCGCCTCCTGCCAGGGGGCGGGGGGGGAAGGGGGGGGGGAGCGGAGGAGGCTTTAAAAAACAACAGCCCCCCCCACGCCGCACGCACAATAATTGAATTTATTATTATTACCGTCTCGCCGACTTGGGGAGAAGGAGGAGGAGGTTGGGGTGTGTGTGTAGGGGGGATCGATCTTCGATCAGGAAGATGGCTGCTGGCTGGCTGCTGGTCTTTAGCCTGACACTTTTCCAGTCCCTGGTGATGAACCACTCCTCGGAGGGACCCTTCCCTTCACCCACCACGTAAGTCCCCGACGGGTCGGAGAGAGGGGCGAGAGGGGCGAGGGGCAGCGGCTGGGTCTCCCCGGGAGCCGGGGGAGAGCGCGGCTGGGGCGAGAGCACAAAAGGCGCTCCCCGGGCAATAAAAGTAAGTGCGGCTGGGGATCGGCGGAGGGGTGAAACGGCGAGGTTTCGGCTGCCGTGGCTTGGGCAAGAGCGGCCGAAAGGAGGGGACGGTGCCCCGGTGAGAGAGGATCCCCCCGAGCCCCCCTCCCGGTGCGCATGGCCCCGGCGGCGAGCTACGTCCGCAGGAAAGTTTCCACTCCCGGGCAGCTCGCCCCTCTCCTCCCGCAAGGGCTTATTTCTGGCCGGAGTATCGGAAAAAAAAATAATAATAGCCATCACTTGAGCGATTTCATTCACCTTAGAGGCAGGGAGAGGTTTTCGTGTCGTCTTGAGGCAGGACGGCGGTGCCCGAGGTGTGGGCGCAGGCGAAGATCGCTCCCAGCGGGATGGGTGCCAGGGCGCACCGCGACTATTTTGACAGCTCCGGGGTTTGTTTTATCCATGTGTTTGTTCGGGTGATTTCGTGTGTGCGCACGCATGTGCAAAAGGCGAGCTTTTTTAGAGAGCTGAAAGCAAGTAAAGAAGTGTTTTCCTACACATCCTCGAGAGTCGGCCTTAAAAGGTGTTGCTTGCCAAAAATCACCTTGGAGAGAGCCGGTGGATACTCGGGGCAGGCAGCTTTGTTTTGGCATGGCTGTGAGATAGAAATCTTTAAGCCACCGCATACACACCAGCGTGAAACTGTTGCCCAGAGCAGTGCAAGGATCGCACAAGGAGGGCGAGCAATAAAATAAAGGGCAAAAATAATCCAATGCATCATATTTGAGATTCCGTACAGATTGAATATATATATATACAAACACTATGGACTAATAACCATATTTTCTTCCTTTCCCCCTTTCTTTCTCCCCTTATTTATTTATTTATTTTTAAGCACTTAGTCCCTGAATCTGGGTTAAAGCTATCAGTAGGTAACTTTTAAGTGGATGACTCACTTTAATGCATTTTACCTAAGAAAAATAGTGCTGATGATACTCTTCCCTATTGTTTAACGCTGGGTGGAATTTATTGTCCTCGTTCATTCTGTGCAGAAGGATGAGTTTACAGCAATTACCAGCAATGCATTTTCACCAATTAGTACTGCTGGTAGGTTGTTATAATTGGATTCAGTTCTGAGTATCGGTTCCATTATGAAAGACTCAAAGGGATGCTTCTCACACCACTGTTAAATGAAAAAAAAAAAAAAAAAAAAAAAAGAAAGAAAGAAAAAAAAGAATACAAAATAAGTGTAAAATAACCACTTAATATCTTCTAAGTTGAATGCATATTGCCTTTCATTGAAATGAAAATTATCTTTAAAAAAGGTTCTTGTGTTTCAGTTTTAAAGGCGTTCCAATGTAAAAACAAGAGTGACAAAATACAAAGCTTGGGCTTTTTAAATCAGTGCTTTCCTTGTGCTTGAGCTCCTGTGTTTAACTGTTTCTTTTTGAACTGATGAAGTATATTACACACAACTAATCACACTCTATCTTCTACTTAGATTTACTTAATTTTAAGAGAGAGAAATATGGAAACTGGGGAAGTAAAAAGAAGACTGTATTAAAAGGTCATATAATTTCGAATAGTAGTCTAGATCACTTTTTAGTATAATGTTACGTGATATTTCTTTAAAATTATTTTCACTTCTGTCCATGTTTGCCACTTCCCTTTGAATTTACCTTTACTGCCCCTCATGATATCAGAGAAAACTACTATATTATGGAACTTTAATTATAAGCTATACCTATGAATAAGTAACTCAGAATATGGACAATAACATTTCCATGTCCTTCACAATCTACTTAGTTAACATTTTTTTTCCTCATTATTATTCCATTGAAATGTTGCAGAAATGATCTATAGTGCTTGTCCATCCTTCATTGTAATGTTTCTCGCTTGAAATTAAATCAAAGTGCAAATAAGGCTTGGCTCATTTAGGAGACAGCACAACAGGTCGATGGAGGGAGAGCTGCTTTGCAAAACATAATGATGTAACAGGTGAAAGAAAATTTTTGGAATCTCTTTTAAGACTTCATAGTTAGTGGTGTTTTGTTTCCTACTACAGATTACAAATGGAGAAGAACAAAGAGATGTGGCAGAAATAGCATTGCTCTTAATTTGAAGTATTTTATATTCTAAGAATATTAAAAAATTAGAAAAAAAAAAGAAAATGAAGGAAAGAAAATATATTAATAATTGAAGAACTGAAGATTAGCTGACACTGTGTTCTGAGTGACCTGCCTTTTCCCATTATTTTCAGTCTATATTTCTTTTGGTTGAAAAGTTGCTCTGAGGAAACAGCTTTGCCCAGCTGTTGTATGAAAAATGTGCATATTCAAGGCTGTATAGTTTGTGATCTCATCAGCAACTCATTACCGTACAATCACTTTTCCTTCAGTCATCTGTTCCTTCTGCATCAGCAAATATTTTTAACATGTGCTTTTACTGAAACATTCATAGGTGTGTATCATCAATACAGTAGTGCACAAGTATGACATATTTTTTAGTAAAAAATGCTGAAGGTTTAAGCAATGCCAATTTGATAGAATCTCAGTCATTTGATTCATCTTACTTCACTGACACTGCAAAAAGGCTTTGATGTATTTACCCAGCAATGTATACAGAATTTTGAATGAAGGTGTGTGCTGTATGAAATGGGAGCCTTAATTCTCACTGAAAATCTGACCAGGTGGCATAAGCACATTTGTTGCTTCCTGTGTTTGAATATTTCATTGCAAATATTGGCGATTTCCCTTAACTAACATTTTTGGTATAGTGACAATTATGTCTTGATCTGTAGATGTAAGGCTTATCAATAGATATAAGAGGTTTTATTAACGTGTAAGATTTTCATTGTATTATGTATTATGGATATATTATGTTAGCAGAGAATATCAAGCTCTTACGGTAGAAAGTCCAAATACTTTAATTATACATGCAGCACTGCAGATATTTTGAACTTATATGCTAATGCGAACACTGTACACAATGCACTTCTTTCTTCTTTTGTAACCTTATCTATTTCTTTATCATCCATATTTATGTGGATCTAAGAAAATATGTAAATGTAGTTTTGTACGTTGCCTGGTAAAAGTAGCATAGGGGTATCTTTATTATTGTTCTGTTATCCCTCCTGCATGAAAACAGATAGTCTTGAGTTTAAAAAAAAGGTTTAAAAATGTTGTAATTCTTAAGTAGACTTTTAATATAGTATGTCTTACCTGTGTTGATCTTTCTAATGATGAAGAGCAGCATATGATATAGAGATGTACCTACTGCTTCCAGATAACTCTGGCTATTCTGATAAAAAATACATTAAAATTAAAATTTAAACCAGGTATTTTTATTTTTTGATGAAATCCTGGGCTAAAACCTTTCAATAGTTCAATTTCTGCAATTACATCATTTTTAATGTCTCTTTTTATTTTATCTTCTCTGATTTTCAACCCCTACTCATTTTTTTCTCTTTCCTATATCTTCTACACTTCTCTCTCACTCATCTTTTTCTATATATTTGGATATTTGAGTAGACAATAAATTATGTATTATATTCAGGACAGATCTGCTACTTAGACTAATTGGTGTCAAACATCTAAGGATAAAATAATATGCAGAAGATGAAATAATATACATACAAACATATATATATGTATGTATGCAGGCATGAAAACCAGAGACAATTTTAGAAAAGAAGTTGTGTATTCCCTTTTCTTATTTGCATGAATCATCCTTACTGTTTCGGTGTCATTAGGACAACTTGGGGAAGTCTGTATGACTCACATGAATTAGGGCTTGCACAACTGGGATGTTCATATTTTTGGTTTGTGCACATGGACCTGACAAGTGTCGGTCTTGGTGAGAATGTTGCTGGGCTTGGTATGTAGTGTCTCTTTCTATATAAAATCAGTGGCTGAATCAGTGTTCTTTTCATCTGTTTCTACTGCAATACTTAAGGATTTTGACACCTCTTACATACATACAATCTCATTTTTTAGCTGCTGATGCTAATTAGGAAAGGCAGTTGCATTAATAGATTTTACAATATCAGGCTCCTTTGTATTTGAAAACCGTATTTTCCAGTCTATTTAAAAATCTTCATTATTAGGAAAAAAAAAAAATCTTCTAAAGAGTACCGTCATATCAGTGAATTGGCAAGAAAGCCAAAAGATGTATCTACTTAGAGCCAGGGAAGTGCAGTATCACCTCTTAGTATTTTCTCAGCAGCACGTCTGAATGCTGAGCATTATGCAAGATGCATAAAACCACAGATATTTTTGAAAGTATCACTCCAGTCCGTTCTTCTAGTAGAAGCATACTTAAAGATCAGTGCAGAACAGCTTGTTGATTGGTGTTGTTTTATTTTTGTGAGTCTCTGCACATGTGGTGGTGATAAATGCAAATTATTTGGATCCACAAAACATTTTTCTGTTTCACATATTTTATGATGTAAATTGTGAATGGGCATTTTTATTATTCTTTTTGTTTGTTTGTTTGTATGTTAGATTCTTTCTGTTTTCCTCCTAGACATTTATGCTGGGGTCTTAAAACAAGCATATTCTACAGATTTGCATTTTATTAGGTATGAAAATTCAGCTGAAAACATCAAAATAGACACTGATCATAAGAGATGAAATTTCATTGAAATAAATCAGTGTTGTAGAGGTTCTTGCCATCTTTCATTTTGCAGTGATGCTATTTTCAGAACTGTATTGCTCATACCCTGCAAAATGATTTTATCCAAGAATTCAGCTGCTAGAAAGAGAGCTGGAGCTTGGCAGCACATTAGTCTGAAATGTATTCATTGTTAAATAGAAGGCCTGTTGTACAGATCTTAAAAAATATTTATCTAGCAGAGCATTTTAAATTGATGGAAGCATGGTCAAATTATTATTACTTTAATCTTTTGTAACAAAGAAACAAAATAGTCTGTAGTTGTCCACTGATAACAGTGATCTGACATGCTTATGCTTTTACTCTTTATTCTTCCCTTCTTTGAGAATCCTTTACCTATGGTAGTATTATCTTCCAGACCGATGTTTGACTTAAACCTCTGTTAGATAGAGGTTGCAGTTTAGGAGCATTTTAGTAGTTTAAGAGAAAAATGGTTCATTCTCTTTGTTGTTGAACCTAGTACAAGCAGAATTGGGCCCCAGACTGTTTTGTACCTTTTTCGCAGCAATACAAGAGCTTTTGATCCCTGTATGCTTGGGGTACATGTTGTGCCTAGAGTGTTTATAAAGATTGTAGTGGCAAATGCTGTTTTCTAGTGCCTTGTTAAAACATCTGCCTTAGCAGAAGGAAAGATTTACCAGAACACAACACTGGAATAAAATTTTTGGGTCATAACTATAATTTGGTGAAGGAGGATTGTAAATGCTGAATCAGGCTTCTTGTTAGAAAGAAAGAAAACTCAGTGTTCTCAGCATTCAGGTAAAACATATCTAGCATCTTGAAAACATATGGAAATTTTTAAAAAAATAAATCAACCACAAAATAATAATTGTGTTTCTCTCCTAATTCCTATGCTTTGCTTTTGTCAGTCTTACTCTGCTTCTGTGTGAGATTTTCACCTCCATCTCCAGCTGTTGAAAGACAGGTATTAATGAATACTGAAATGATTCACATTTGAGGTTGCAGATCTGATTTATTTCTCTTGTTGCATCTATTAAATAGCCTGATCCTGTTCACTTTTCTCAAAGTATATTGATTAATGCTGTGTTTTTAGGACCAGACCAAGAGCTGCATTTTGCAGCAGTTATGCCATTGCTTGCTATAGCAAACTGGTCATTGCCATTATATAGCGGCATGATTCTTCTTTCACTCTGGATTTACAGTAATAAAAAAGGACTGAAGCCAATACTGTTTGAAGGATATAACTTTTATACCAAGCAGTATGGCATAATACAACAAGTAGTGATTCAGGAATGGCTCACATGTAAGGTGTAAATATGCAACACCGGTAGTGAACAGAGTACCACTCTTAGCTCAATTTATTGCTCAGTGTTGCTTATGTGCTGGATATTCTCATTTAGGGCCAGGCTATCCTGCTGAAATTAAAAGTGACATTGATAGTCTTAGAAAAAAAATCAGTGAAAGAGTAAAGATTATCAGAATATGCCTCAGCACTTTTTAATAGCTAAAAATTAACGATGCATGCCTGCAGCCATGCAGCTCAATGCATCCATCTCCAGTGCTTCCCAAACTATTTATTGACCTACTCTTCTTCTTGGCAAACTCAACTGTTCAGGCCGTCATTCCTTCCAGCCTTAGTAAGTTTTCAGGGTAGAATGTAAAATACGCTCACTCTTTCACCAGCACCCTGTGAGAAGAGGGCGGCTCACTGTTGGGTTATGTTACACCAGGGGTGTTATGGAAAAGACTGCCTTCATTCTCATCTGTCCCTCCCCATGATACCTTTCTCTGTGCACCAACAGCAAATAGATGACAAAGACAGGAAGCTGAATCTTTCCTCCTTGTATAATTTCTGTTATTTATTTACAAAGATTCTAACAAGTTTATGAAATAGATTGACATTATTTTGCATCAACAAATCAGCAAGCTTTTGCAGTTAATTACAGTAATTCAAAATCAGACTTTTTTTTTTTTTTTTTTTTTTTTTTTTTTTTTTT
>NC_048893.1:9604422-9653220 GCF_011077185.1 Oxyura jamaicensis
TTTTTTTTTTTTTTTTTTTTTTTTTTTTTTTTTTTTTTTTAAGCTGAGGCAGGCCTGAAGTACCCATAGAATATGAATGTGAAGTTATAATATTGCTGACTATTAAAAAAATGTTTTATTGGATTTTTCAGCCTCTTTTTAAATTACATTCTCAATCCTTCTCATTTGAGAGTTTGTCTGGAAAAGAGGTATAGTCTGACTTTTTAACAGATATTCTACATAGTGATTTAATCATTTTTTGAAATTTCCTGTTTCTGTAGAGCCATGAATATGGAACTAGGCATTCAGCAAAAAACTTTTTTTTTTTTTTTTAATAATAATATGTCTTATAGATCATCTGGGGTAATAATATTTTGCATAGCAATCATTTTCTTTAGCATAAAGGTATTTATTTGATCAGGGATCTTTCTTTCAGCCCTCTTCCATATTGAATTGTAAAGCAGATAATAACATGAATGTGCTCCTGAGTCCAGAATCTATTTTTTGTAGTGATCAAATGATAAATTATGTTATATTTTATTTAAAGGAGAAAAGCAGAACTCAGTTAATCCAAATAATTTTGTACCTCAGGTGTTTCTGTCTCCTGTGCCTTTGTGCAGATCACCACTAGGCTGGTCTAAAGGCTTAAAAATGTTCCCCAGCCATATAGTATCTCCTTCCCTTACCTTTGCTGGGATTTTTAAAATATTTTGCAAAGCATGGACTAAATCTTCTTTCAGGTATGCATATAAATAAAGTTATAAAAGTTCTCTGGTTAGGGTTGCAGGACTAAGGCCTAAATGAAGGCATGCCATTTATCTCAGTGTCACTTTTAATATCATGATACATTTTTCTTTCTGCACTAAGGCAGTCATAAAAAAAAATAGTAAAGGGAAGTTTTCTTCTTTCTTAGAATGAGGAAAAAAGAAATGCTATACCTGGCTTGCACTGACTCTTGATAATGAAACCTCTTCCATAGGAGAAAAGTTGAGTCCTAGGGTATGCTCTGTTGAAGATGGTGTAGTGAAACACTTCGCACTCTGAGCTGGAAGAATCATGTTTTTTGGTATTTCAGGAAGGAGTAGAATCATAAAGTGAAGATGACCAGAAGTATGAATTACAGTATTTCAGAGGTCTGGCTGTGCTTTTAGGCACAACCAGATCTACAAATATGGCACGAGTGGCAGGGTCCAAGGAATCAACCTTGTCTGGATGTTTGTTTCATGTTCAAAATTTTCTAACAGCCATGATATGTCAGTTTGCAGAAACACATAACTATTTATATCATCTCAGTTAAGGTTTTTACTATTTTTAACCTGGTCTTATGGGTAACAATTTACTCTTGCATATATAGATCCAATATCCCATTAAACTTTTCAAATTGTTGGGGAGTAAGTTCAACATTCCATTAAAACACAGGTTTTGATTTACGGTATTCTGCTGTGGACTAGTGGAAAAATGGTTTATTTTGTAAATGGTTGAATGGATACTCACAGTAATAATTTCCCCCAACGTGTATCTGAATAGTCCATTTAACTGATATGTTGTATGGATCCTAAATGCAGCCTTATCTTCAAAGAAAATGCTCTTAAGTTAGTGAGTGCGCTGCCCTATGAGATATGTTGGTACAGATTTCTGTGAGTTTAGTTAAGGTATGCACTAGCTTCCTGTACAGAAGTCAATGTAGATATTGCTTTTTGCAGAATAAGGTTTATTTCTTTTCATATATTGAATTAGAGTTTTGTTGCACCATGATCGTCTGTGGGAAGTTCTCCTTTAGGATGCATGCAGCTGTTTCTGTAAGGCAGCAAGTATTACTCGAGCTGAGTCCTTTGTCATAATTGAATTCAGTGGTGCCTATTGTATATATGTATATTATATATATATTTGTTATATATGTATATGTATGTATGTTATATATATTTGTTATATATATATAATAGAAATAAAGTTATAGAGGAGGCTTTTTAATTTAATTTTTCTGTGATGTATATCCTGAATTGTATGTATCCTGGCTAAGGATATTATTATTATATTCCTCTCTCCATTATTTCCATTATTTTTGCCTCTCATTATCTGCCTTGTGTTTTGGACCTTAGTTTCTTCCACACTGATTTCTCTCATCAGTAAAATAAGAGGCTGAGACATCTTACCATTTAGTCAGGCAAGGGTTTATTGTCAAGATTAATTTGTTAGCTAATGCCTCTAAAGCCCTCTGTAGTTGAAAAGTGATTATTATTATTATTATTTTTTTTTTCTTTATTCCCACCTTGCCTCAGATACTTGCATGACCAAATCTTTCCTGGGTGGAACTTGAAATCTGGAGAGTTAGAAGTTAATCCCCATGATCTCTACTTCTTGGATGCACACAAATTGTAAAACATAAGTTTACCAGCATTTTTAGAAACTACCAGGAGTCAGCAAAAATCTGCAGACAGTATCGTGAAAAAAAGCCAGCACATCTGACTCATGCCAATGCTGCGTGTTAGCTGTGCTCCTATGCCACACTGCACAGCATTGTTCTTGAGGTTTAAATCATTTGGAGCTATAGATGCCTAGATTATCTGAAATTTGGACTGTGAATATTTTGTATTTTCTAGTTAAAATAGAGGCAACAGGTGATTACAATAACAGCCAAAATAACTTGTGTCACTTGAGTTCATTAACCTGATGCCACTTATTTTCAAGCACTGTTTGCTGTTGTTTTCATTCATCCTGTTCCCATTTCTGAAATGGAAATGATGCACCATTGCCATTCTGCTTGAACAAGCATGTTGCGTATCATAAGGTGTCCTGCTTCTGTGAGAAGGGTGGTCATAGAAGTACATAAGTAGTGCTGTATAGGAGGTCTGGCATCAACTTATTTCCATTTATGGACTAGTAGCATGCCTAAGATAGTAGTAATGATCGCTAATTACCTGATAATGATGGAAGCTGCTCAGATTTCAAGTAGGAGTAACATGGTTTTCATAGCAATTGTTTTGATTGGCCTAATAACAGTTACAACAGAAGTAATAGTTATAACAGAAGTGCAGTCCTTATTATTTTATTTTTGTTTTATTTTATTTATTTTATTTCAAAAGCTACTTTTCCTACCTTTCCTACCTTTCCTACCTTCTGGATTAGACTTTGATCTTTTCTGAAGATTTTAGATTTTGCAGGTAGATATATAAGCTAATAGAGAGGATTGCTAATATAAGCTGGAACATGTCTTGAAGAGATTTCACTATGCAGTATGGGGAAAAGCTTTGAAATTTTGAAAGCAAAATCTGGTCCTTGTAGTAACTTCTGACTGATTAAAAATTCACAAAGGATTAATTGGTTTGTTGCATGACTAAGAGTATGTCTCAGGATATACTCTAAATGTCTTTGGAAATGGTTAGGTACCAAATTTCATCTTTCCTTGAACCAGTGTAATTTCAGCAAAATGTGTATCAGTCCTGTATCATTTAAATTCTAGGTGGAAGGATGAACCCACATAAAATAGTTTCTGATTAAACACATACAGGTTTCATCCCCATAGAACGAGTCATCACTGTCAAGGCCTGATTGTAAGAATTATATAAAATAAAATGTAATATATGATCATATTAGGCTATACAGAGGGGAATAGTAAGATATCACAAAGAAACCATGCTTGATATCAGTTGTGGTCATTTGTCTTCCTTTTAAATGATAAGCTCTGACAGCACTTCATCGTCTGTGCCTCACTGAGCAAGTGTCCATGTAAAAAAGAACTTCTCAGTGTGCCAGAAGGCACTGAAAAATGTTCTCAGAGATTAGGAACAAACACAATTTTATATACATATGGAGTTGTAAGGAAGAAATACTTTATTTCTTTAATACTTTACAGCATCTAGTAATGTGCAGGATACCTGTAAGTACCTTTCACAGTTTTACTTTTTTTTTTTTTTTTCTTAAGGAATTGTTTCTAGAACTTGGAACTACAATTTAAAGTGGTAGGAATGAGAGAAGTAACATATTTTAATCCCTCACAACTGAATACTTTGTTCACCTTCAGGTATGAAATCTTGATTTTCAGGTAATTAGCTTTAAAATCAGTAAGAAACCTAAAGAATTCCTTCCTCCCTTCCTCTCCAGCCCCTCCCCCCTCCATTTTTTTTCTTTTTCTGGATTAAGCTTGGTTTAAGCTGAAAAGTGATGCTGTCTCTTTATGGGATCATGAGACCCCAGTTCTGATGTGTTAGATTTTTTCTTGTTAACAATACTTGGTATCTTTACTCCTCTGCTGTGTGTTACTAATTTAGATGCACTCTCCTAGTCTGCAAAGTTGAGATTAAAAGCACCCATCACTTTCTTGCTTAGATGGCGAGAGACACAGTTAGCAAATGGTCATAAATAATATCAGAGTAGATGTATAGAATAATACTTAGACTGCAGATATTTTGCTGCTAGTGATTTTCCTTTGCATAACTCCATTTATTCATAGAATAAGATAATTCTATGGCCTGTAAGGTAGTTTTGCATAAAAATGCTCAGTTATTATAGATTTCCATGCTTCAGCAAAGACATTATGTATTGAATTATGATGCTTTCAGCTTGGCAAGCACAGGTTAAACATCAGTGATTAAATATTTGCTTCTACGTATCTAATTACCTGGGGCTCTATTTCTTTCTAGTGAATAGATTCTACTCCACAATGTCCCATTATTCTCCATGGGATGAATCTGTTTATAGATAGATGTTCTAATCATTTTTTCTTTCTTTTTTTTTTTTTTTTTAAATCTAGGTTAAAAGAAAATTATTAGATTGTAAAGCTAAAGACTTGATCATTAGGAAATGTATGATATTGAAATTAGCCTTAATTTGTCTTCCTTCTACATCTTCATTGTGATCCACTCTTCAGTTACAGAATCAACCATTATTTTTTCAACTGGAAACTCATTTTATTGAGCATATGAAATAGACTCACAAGGACAAAAATATGCTTACAGTGAGCTTGCATATTAAAATGGTGGTGTATACTTATTTTACTTATTAAACACGACTTTACATCTTTATTTTTACTTAATAGGAAGTGGTTTATTTTCTTTTTCCTTTTTTTTTTTTTTTTTTCCTCCTTCCCTGTAGCTAATTATTCAGAATGTAACTCCTACATAAGACAAACATGACAGGTGGATTTCACAGATAATTTTGGTAAAGCTGCAAAGGACATACCTTGTCTCTGGCAACAAAAAGCTAGTAATAGCTTCCACCGCATGGAGAGCTTGCAGAAGCATCTACCTCGGACCTGAAAGTCAGGTATTAAACAAAAGCTATGTTTTGAATCCAAAAGCTAGGGTAAAGATACCCTAAGCAAAGAGATGTTTTTGAGATATATTTAGATGTTTTGTGTTGCTAGAACATTGTTTCATTGCAGGAAGAGAACTAGCTGGCTGATCCTTTTTTTTTTTTTTTTTTTTTTTTAATGTTGTGTGACTTCAATAATGGGTTTGTCCCTTCACTAGGCAATAATTATTTCATAGCTGGGATTTTTCCTGCAAATTAACAGGAAATGTCAGCAGTATACCACTAAAATGCCCCTAGCATTTTTGGTTACCTAATGGTGCAGGAAACTCATGCTTCTCATGTGAGTGTTTAGCTCTACATTTAATCTTTGGGTTATTTTGGGAGCAACCATGGCCAAATTTAAGAGATTTCACAAGTACATGAATTTTTATGTTTCTGGTGTACCAGATCCAGCTGGTCATACATTAATACTTAATGGCATATGTGTGGGTAGAATTTAGTCAAGGATTTCTTAATGGCCAAATAGACAACCTGCAAACTGGAGATCTGCAAATTCATTAATTCAAATATTGGTTAAAATGAACTTGTTCATATTTCCTACAGGGAAACATCCCTACAGTATCCACAAAGTAATAAAACAAGCTTGTTTCCTTTTAAACTTGCCACATTAAGAGTGGGGTGTAGTCCAAAATCTTTAAATAAATATATGATAGACAAAAATATAAACTGTAGGAGGCACACAGTTTAATTGTTGTTGTGGAATGGAGTTTCTAATTCAAGAGTAATTTAGATAGATTCCAGTCTGTGATTTGTTGTTGTGTGATTTGACATGGACACACACCATCCATGTGACTTTCCTTTCACCTGGGAAAATTGGATAATGAACTAATGAAGGTTTTCTTGCCTGATAATACTGTCTGTTTTCAGAGTGGAGCAATTAGAGAGTCTTTTTAGCACTTGGTGTCTATCTAAACAAAATCAATGCAAAAATAAGTGCACTTTAAATGAAGTATTGTTATTTTACATTGTTTGTGTAGTTCTCTGAGAGTCTGGAATGAAGCTGAAATGATGCAGTAAAAAAATTCTCTGGAGCTTTAAATTCAGTCTGTTTAATGATCACACGATCTTTTTTTTCAGTTTAAATCATTCACAATTATTTGTGTGTATACAAATTTGTTGTCTTATCATAGCTACACTTACTTTTTTCTAGAATAATACCTTATTCTATGTATCTTGATACTGGACTCGATTGGGATTCATGTGGCTTGAAAGTTGTAAACTGGGGATTGTTGGATTAAAGCTTCTCAGATATATATGTACAAAAAATAAAACAGGAATTTCAGGGTCTGTATTTTCTGGTCTTATCCAGTTTTCTCTTCCATATCTGAGTACTTCAAAAGGGCAGAGAATTGTTGGACAATGCATTCAAAATGTTATATGCTGTGTAAATGCTGATTTTTCGTATTACATGTCAGAGTAGAAGAAAGATCTTAATACAAAATGCTATTAGAAATACAAAAAGATGCATGCCTATTCAGGCTTTCACCTGCTTTGCGGACTTCAACCTACAAATTAAGATAAGGAAAATTCAGATTAAATAATACAAAATGTATTGACAGTACAAGTAGGTGGTTTATGGATTCATTCTGTAAGTTTTTGTGGTGCTTTTAAATCATTGAACTTCTAATTGTGCACTAAAGAGAAATCTGAAGAAAAGTCAGTACTGAAGAGAAAAATCAAAAAGCTCACTCCTGCATTATATGGGAACTAGACAGTATAATTTTGACTGCTTTACTTTTTTTTTTTTTTTTTTTTCCTGCAACTATTATTTTATTTAAAAATATATTTAAGTACCTTTACAAGGTATAAGTATGGAAGTGTGTCAAAAATGGTTCTCAATGAAACATTTCTATTATGGACTCAATTTCATTTTTTACATCAAGTGTTTCTAGTTCATCTGAAGTTCATCATGAATTATTGCTAATGACTCTGTGATACAAAAGATTTTTTTACTTGTTTTTCAAAGATTTCTTTCAGTAGATCTGTGGATAATTGTAAATGCTTCCATATATATGACATCTTAATTGCCAGCCTAACCCAAAGAAGCATCATGATCATGTCTTAGGTCCACTTTTGTCACTTTTGCTTTAGGACACATCTTTTAATGAAATAACTTTTGGTATTTTCTGTTATCATGCTAAAAAAAAAAAAAAAAAAAAAAAAAAAAAAAAAGCTCAACCTGCATAGAATCAGTCTGTTATCCCAGATATTTGTATTATTTGTATTTGTAAAGAATTAAAACAAAAAGCACACACACACAGAGAACTTAGGTATAGAAGGGAATCTGTTGCAATTTTACTTTTTCTCTCACCTACATTTCTGAATGTAATTTGTAATATAGCTGAATTTATCAAACACAATTTAACATGTTAAATTTCATTATGCAGTATCTCAGACCAGGAGATGAGTTTTCTTCTTATATCCTCAAAAAGCAGCAATGCATGCACTATATACACATTTCCCTGCTCTTATTAGCATAGTACTTAGAAGCTCCAGTCAAGGAACAATACCCATATTATTATGAATTCTGTATGACAGAAGCTTATGAGACAGAGATCCTTAGACAGAAAGTTTGGCATGGAAACAGCATGCCTAGGAATGATAAAGCAATATAGTTCATGTCTCCTGAGGGTTTTCTCTGCTTACTGATAATACCTGTAGGGGAACAAGTAATGGCAGGGGTAATATTATGAATACTAATTCGTGTGCCATATCACTTCCTATAAATTTTTCTCCTATGTGTTTGTCGCTATTATCAACGTAGGAGGCACATGTAATGCAAGCAGGTATTACATAGCTATATGGTTTAATACCCAACTGAAGGTATAACCTCTGCCATAGATGACACCATTAGTGATAGACAGGACAGAACAGTAGCTAAGCCAGTACTTAGCACAAGGCTTTTAGTGTTTTCTAAATATGTGTTCACCCTTCAGGACTTCATAACACGGGGCAATTTTTTCTTAACATTAGTCTTGCAAATGATTTCTACTTGTGAACATTTCTGAACAGTCCAGTTGTGCTACAGATAAACAAACATTTATTTGTAGGGCTGTACACAGATAGTTTTTTATATAGAAGCTCGGTGCATTAATTTATCACATTACATCTAGTGTAGTCCCTTTTAGTTTTTAGACCATGGCTTTCTGAAGAGGCTAACATTTCTTCTTCTCAGCTTTGGTAAATTTTTAGCAGTTGTTCAGGCCAACATCCTTTGAATGAGTATGTTGCGGTGAGAGTAGCATGTGATATGTTTTAACTGTTTGTGTTTGCTTTGCCATATTTCTATGTGGTAGCATTATTATTGGTACTATAAAGCGGTACAACACTTTCCCTTTACTATGTATGGTAATAACTAGAAGGATATTCTGTAACTGCAGAATTACAATGTATTAAATATTAATCTACACGACATCCAAAGTAAAAAGCACTATACATTTCAAAAATGTACTAAACCATGTTTCAAATGTAGATTTGTAAAGTCTTTTCAGAAACTGCTAATATGACCCTAGGCATATCACACCATTTGCTGGTGACCTTTTGCTGCGGCTTCTGACCTGCACTAAGCACATCATTCACACCCTGCCCAAAGCCAGCCCCAGTGACTTGCTCAGGAACTGATTTCCCGCAGGTATTTAACCGTTTTCTCATCCATCTTTTAAACCATGGGATAACTATGTGGGATATTGATTGCAAAATTCACGTTGATTTCAGTAAAGCTAGATGCTTGCCCCATACATTTAGAACTATTTATATGACATTAAAGCAAATGGAACTAGTATTTTCATGTGTCCCTTGTATATAGGTTCACTCTGTGTGCCTTTAGCTCTTTATTGAGCTGAATGTAAGGTCACTACCCTCTGCATGTTTTTATATCTTTTATCCTTGCCTCTGTATAATTAAAGTGAATAACTACATAAACATCATTTATGTACACTTAGCAGATGATATACATATAACTACTCACTAGTTGTTAAAACTAATTTTTAGGTAAATAATGAAGGTTACTTTTGAGGAGATTCTGAGGTATTTGTTCAGTTGCCAACTATATCGTGCATAGAAAATGAAATATCCACAGTTAGGTGTGTTCAACGTCTTTCATGAGGACTAAGCACTTTCTTTCAACCATACGTGCACATCATGAATTTTTAACAAGTAAATATGCTGTTCATCCGTTATTGATGGGAAGAAAGGCTTTGTTGTTGTTGTTTATTTTCTGAGAAAATAATAGTTGGTGAAACTTAAGTTTGGTCAGCAATAGATATAGCTTGTTGAACACTACAGAATGCTTACAGGACATTTCATTTCCTGTTCGGAGAAAGAACACTGGGAAACTGGTGCTGAATAAGGTATTGGTTAAAAGGTTACCAGGGTTATTGTGATATGAGTCAGGGAGGGTGGAAGAAATTTCAGGTTTCTTTGTTTAGGAATTGACACATAGCAGTTAAAAAGGGGTGTGTGTGTAGATTTAAATAGCATAATACTCCCTACTTTCCTAGCAGTGTTTTTTCTTTGTTCTTAATCTGTATATAACCTAATATTTCTGCTTACTGGGAGATCAAAAATTGTAAAGGAGTAGGCAACTCAGGTGGGATGGAGGTAGTGTCCATATCTTGGAAGAAAGCTGCTATTATTCCTGGATGTTTTTTCTTTTGAAATTATTCTTTTATTTTGTGTAAAACTAGGAAAAGGATCTGACGCCTTTACAATAGCATTGTTTTGTTAATTAATTTTTGTAGTTCTATTTAAAGAAAAACAATGTGATTTTCCTTTTCTTACATTTGTACACAGACCTATGAAGCATTGGCATAAGAAGTGCTGACATTGACATCCTGGGAGTAGGCTGGGCTTAGACAGGGGGCAATCAAAGCTGGAGTGTCCCTGACCAGTGGCTCAGCATGGGCCCAGGTATTTGCTGGAGCTCAGTTTGGAACAAAAAAGCTGCTACAAAAGGCCTCGTGCCTTCAGCTGGACAGCAGCAGGGAGATGGATCCACCTGAGGAGCCCAGGTTTGACCCATTTGGATGCCATCCAGCTTTGAGAATCCTTGTGGCTTCCCGTGGGAAGCTGGAATTGCTGATCACTAATGAGGTCCGCACTGGGCTTGGAGAGCTCACTGACAGCATGTCACAGAACAGTGGGGTAATATAAATAATAAGATTTTGCTCTGTTTTCTTTATTGCTCTTGCTTTTATTTTTAACTCTCTGCTACAAGAGACGGGTCTCTGGATTGCCTGCTCTGTTGCACACACTTTCTTTTTCACTGGCTGTCTGTCTCTTGACAGGTGTAAGGAGGATCCTAAATATAGAAGCCACCCGTCAGTTGGCTTCAGCAATCAGCAAGCACGGATTTAGCAATTCTCTTAACTAGCTAAGCTCCAGAAGGGTGTTTCTTTTAAAGGTCTATAAATTTATTCAATTACAAGCTTTCTTTAAGATCAACCAGATTATCCTGAAGTATGAAGAATACCATAAGCAAACATGCCTCGGGAATGATAGTTGTCAGGAATGGCTCTTGTGATGGAAGGAAAAGGAAATATTTTTAAAGCTCTCCTATATTTAAAGATGTTAGTTAATGGGACAATCTTTCATTAGAGAAAACATTGACACTGGATATAGGCACAGGCTCCAGTTTTTAGATGAAGGAACACAAATTCAGATATAGGTAAATATATATATATATTAATGAATTTTTCCTTAGGAGGAGAGACTTAACTGCAGGCCTACTGATTCGTTGGGGTTTACTTTGCTACGCACAGAAATTAGGTGGCTGGTGGGAAATGCAGTTGCCCTGATACTGAACGTACATAGTGTTTAATAAAAGCATTTTTAACACAGAGTAACATATTTCACAAAGTACATTTGCTTATAGTTCTGCTGAAGTCAGCACAATACTGATTCTTGAAAATTAATTGGCCAAGTTCATTATATTATCATTGTAAACAGTTCTAATTAGGATATTTGGGGAAAAAAAAAAAAAAAGTCTGCATCACTATTTTAAGGACAACTTGCAAATTTCATGTTAGTCTGTATGCAGGAGTCTCAAACTCATTCTCTTCCATGTCCCCAGTCATCAATAGCATTCAGAGATATTTTTAGTCTACAGAGAAAAGAAGGAGATCCTAAAATTCAGAATTGAATTGTGGCAAGTAAGTTACATGTGATGAAGAACCTTTTTGATACTGATTTGGTTAATTTTTATGTTTTAGGATTGTAACACATCTCTAAGATATTAAACATTGTGTTAAACACAGAAAGATCAGTAAAGGCACTGCCTTTTAGTGGGTCAGTACCACAGCAGTACTTTTTTCTTGATTGTTTTAGTGCTTTTGTGTGGTCTCTCTGGAAGATTCTGTAGCAAAATATAGCATGGTTTTATTGTGATTATGTAAGATTTTATTTTTGGTAACCTTTTCTCCTTATACCCAGCCATAAGAAACCACCTGTTCTTCTGTTTCCTTTTTAGCCTCTTTTTAAAATTATTGTAATTTATTGCAGGTAAAATCTTATTGCAGGCAGGTGCCAGGTTTGGAACATCTGCTTATGGTACATCTGCTTGTGGTTCATGGATGGTGATTCAAATCTCCAGAATGGAGTAAGAGATAAAAATAAGAGGACTGATCCTGGGAAAAGGAAAAAAGGCTTCAGGTAGAAGATGTTTGCAAGAAAAGAGTGCTTTCTCAGGGATGGGGCAAGAGATACTGGGATAGCTCTAACTTTCTTCATACAGATAGTCTTCAGCTTTATACCTAAAAATCTAAGCTGTTTCTAATGCACCTTCAGCTTGGAAGCTAAAAAAGTGTGGTAGGTTTGGTTATGAACTTGAGTTTCTGGGTTCAAAGGATGTTCTTGGGTGTGAACTCACCAGTGGAGTAAAACAAACCTGGTATAAGCTGGTAATGCATATACAGCAATGACTGCTATGATAGGCAAACATATCTCTGCCAGGGTGTGAACCACCAGGCTGGAAGGCCTGAATCTAATAATTAGAAGTGTATTTTCACCTCACTCCCCCTGCCCCCTGTTTTCACTGCAGCAATATAGCCAGGTCTCAAGCGAACTAGAAGACCTAGATTCTGCATGTCTTTAGCATATCCTTTCCTTAATACAGTGGGAAGAATTTTTCTGCTGATTTTTTTCTTACCAAGCTAGCTTTATTAGAAGAGGTTGTAGTCTCCTCTCACTAGCATTGCCCTTCACTCACAACATATGGGAGCAGTGCTGTGTCTGTGTCTGCTTGCCTTTGTTTTTTCTTGACCCTTTATCCAGAACAGAATCCGTTTACTCTTTCTCCTTTGTGTTTTCACGGTCAAGGTACATTTTATAGATAGAATAAAAATTTTTGTCACATGTGTTTTCCATCAACCTCCGTGGGCATTAGATCAGGTATGTATTAGGACTGTGTGAAAATATTTCCATTGTAACTCACATCATAAAGTTACATGAAGCAAAAAATAATGTTTGTTCAGGAAAATCTGTACTAAGACAGCTCCTACCAAAAAATGAGAAAAAATGCAATTATGTTGCAAGAATTGGGAAATTGTATTTTTTATAAAAAAAACTTTGCTTTCTTGTCCATCTATACGTTTATCTATCCGTACAGTCTATAGTCAGACTATCTATCTATTTACTGGGTTGAAGTTGAGAGTAAGAAATATTGCCCATAATTGGATTAAGGAAGTAAGAAGGTTAATGAAAGGATCTAAGGATCTACTTTGTGAGAAGAATTACTAAGTTGTTAGTAAAAATAGAACCACTGATCATGTTACATGCTTAGTAGTAATGCTCTTGAAGTGCAAATATTTGGAACAAAAGGAATCATTGATGATCAGTAGCATTAGATAGGTGCTGATAGTGGTACAGATATATTTATCCAAATAATAGGGAGAAAACCAGGAGCTGAGTTGAAGGTGAAGAAAATTCTCTTTTGAGACGTTACTCCAGTACTGTCAGAGCAGTGATGTTTTGGTATCCTGTAAAATAGGATTCTCCATGGTAAGAATTACATGGAAGAGGCCAAATTCAGTGCTGTCAAAGTAAAAGGTTCAGAAAACAGATGGGCAGGATGGCGGTTTTAGGAGGCAAGGAGGAACTGTGAACCTCATGTCTGAGCGCAAACCTACACTGTGACAGTTGCATAGTATCATCTTTTCTGTCAGTTCTGGCTTAGGATTTACTGGATCTCAGAGCCTGTAGGTCAGACATATGCCTCCTGTTTTTCTTTCCTTACGGAAAAAAATAATTTTTCAAGATGCATATTTCTAAATGTTTCTGTGTGAATGATTGAGACTACATTAGAAGTTCTGTCAAGTATTCTTTAATGAAAAAAACTACTCCATATCTCTTCTGATACCTGTTTTTTTCCTTGTAAAGCTATTGCTATTACATGACACTCTCCATGAAAACATTGTCCATTCCAGGCTGAAGCTCAGATACTTCTACTAACTAAATGAAAGAGTCAGTACTCCAGGAAAATGGGTCCTACAAATTCCCTATTAACAGAAAACAGCAATAGTAGTGTGCATATATGTATGTATTTTGCAAACACTATGTAGGCCCTGAGCTCTGAATACTCCTCTCCAAATGTATTTAGAATGTGAAGCCTAATCCTGTCACAGTGATAAACATTTACAGAGCATTGATCACCAAATGATGTTTAGAGGCCAGAATCTACCAAAGGGTACCTTATTGTGGCAAAAAGTGGCCACAGATGTGCCATCCAGCTCTCCAGCTGTTGGAGAGCCAGTCCTGATCCAACAGCTGCCCCAGAACAGAAGATTTCAGTGAGATGGTAGGCACATATTGCAAAAGGCACAGTAAAAGCCTGCTATTGATTTACAGCTTTCTCCTGTGAGTTCCCCATTATGTAGGCTGTAAGACTGCAAGTACAGCTTCAACCCTGGCCTCCCCATGGAATACTTTTCAGGAAAGACCACCTTGCCAGTTTTGCAGGGAAAACCTTACCAGAAATGCGGGCATTGCTTGTAACTGACACCTGCTTGCTCGTGTCCTCTGCAAACCAGCGTGTGTAGCGTATGATGTCTTAGACTGAAGTGTCAATAACAGGGCAGCTGTAAAGCAGTCAGCTATAGATAGAGATGCAGAACACACTGAAATAGATGTGTATGAACATTAAGAGCTCTGTTTCCATGTGTGAAAGGAAACAGAACCCTACATCAAGGTACTCTTTTTTCTGAGAAGCCATACACTTTAAACCATCTCTCTGTATAATCCTGCTTGCAAACCTTCCCTGACCACAGTCATTCTGTGTCTAGTTCAGGAATTAATCCCCAGGTGGCTGAAGCACAGGAGTAACAAATCCTCAAGTTGCACAATCCTCTTAAGAGAAAAGTATATATGCCATAGATGTTGCTCTGCAAAGTGCTTAGGGGTACTTAATGTCCCAATGTCCCACCTGTGGCCTATCCAAACACATGCATTTTGTTCACGTGCCTTGTCCTGGGGCCTAAATAACTGGAAGACTGGGATGGGGAGTATTAAAATGATGCTTGCTAGGAGAGTTATTCCACCTGGCAGCACAGCAGCTTGCAGGTTCCAGTTTTGCAATTAGTCTTTGTAAATAGTTTGCTAAGATCTTATGAATCAGTCATGCTCAAATGAATCTTGGCTTGTTTTCTTTATTAAGGAATGTTATCTGGATTTCTTGAATTGCTAGGAATCTAATGATAAAAATAAAAGTAGCCTCTGTATTTTTACTATTTATATCATTGTTTCACACAGAGAAGTTAGGTTCTTAGCAATAATCGCACAGCAGCATACGTGCTGCTTCTTATATGTGCCTTTGTGGTAGATTGCTATGCCTCTGTGTGATTATGTTGCAGCAGACAACAGAGGGTGAAGGTATTTCTCCCAGTTTTACAGCCCATGTAAAGACTGTCTAAGTCTTCAGCTCTTGCAATGCAGAGCCATGGTGCTCCCAAAGGACAGCATATAAAGGGTGGCAAGACAGCGTGGCTTTGTGTTTACTGCACTTGATGTGTTAGCATTCAACTTTTTAAAGAGAACGTTTTTCTTTTCCTAGTTCCAGCATAAGCCCCAAAGAGGAGCTTTTCTAGAGCAGTGTTGATACAGTGTTGCTCAGGGCTACATGCCAAAACACTGCACTTTATATACAGTCACCACATTTTTAATGGTTTTCATCAGGAGACATTTACCACTTGTCAAAGTGTCAGCCTGATGACTAGAGGGACTGAAATACACAACGAAGATCAGCAGCAAGGGCAGCACTTGCGCTAACATACTTAGCCATTTCTGTCAAGACTTTCTGGCATCGATAAAACTGTTAATTTTAGCCCCCCTCCCCCCGACCCCCCCTCCCCCCAGGCCTACTGCAATTCTTGAGTCCTTCAAGACCAGAGTGTCAGTCCTGGACATGGTGAAGTGGTGTTAGTGCTGCTGGAGAGCAATCGCAGAGCAGCTGATAGAGGGGATTACAGTGCCTGACGTGCATGTGGCTATCCTTGAAGAATGGCTGGAGGCTTTCTGAAACACTTGCTGGAGGATGTCATTACATGTCTGTCCCTCTCCTCCTTCTTCTTAATGCAGTCTGTCTTCTCCTGTAGATACGCTCTAACTCTACCTGGTCAGATGGCGTTTCTGCTGCAGCAGGAGGTTGTATGTTCCTCTTAGCACTGCACCCTGCTCCTGCACAAGCAACAGGCAGAGGCGTGAGGTAGGACAAACCCTGGCTGTACCCTCACTGAATTTCAGTACAACTTAGCCAGTAAACGATGCTGACAGACAGGATTCGTTCCTGAGATAGTATGTGACGTATAAAGTCAGATTTGTGAGCTTTCCTTGCTCTGACATCGGGCATCATGACAAAGAGCCGTCATGCTCTGTTGTGTTGTCAGAACATATTTTTCCTTTCTGTCTGTGAAGAAAGAGTAATGGCAACAGCCTAAGTCTGTAGAGTTCCAAGAACTGCGTACTTCCTCTGGAGCCTCTGACTGTCACTGGGTTTCTTTGAGTCCCCCTTTCTATAGGGGGACGTAAGGAGTCGTCACCTATTACCACACAGGGATGCTGAATTAACTTCCAATCATAAAACACTGTTTTTTTAAAGTAGTAGGCACTGTGCAAATACATTTTATAGACTGGTATCTATTGGTTGCTTATTTTTAACCCATCCCTCTCCAACTACATAAAGTACTTTTTTTTTTTTTTCTTTTTTTTTTTTTTAGTGAGGAAAAAATTAGCCACTCTAGCAGGAACAGAGCTTCAGGTGGCACAAGTACAGAGATTCCCGTGCAAGGTGCAACAGACTCTGAAACCTCTCCTTGTCTTTCAACAACTGGAAAGATTAAGCACCTTTTCTCCACAGAAAAATAAAAGCAAGGAGCGGCACTCTGCTCCATTTACACTGGAAGACAGTTGATCATAAAACTAGTGTTCTGGTTCCTGGTTCTGGATTTATTCACTCTCAGTTTGTCATATTCCCCAGGCATGTTGTGGTCCAAGCAATTCTTCTTGGACTGTGCTACTGCTGGTAAAGTGATGACAGTTTTTCATGGGTCAATACTGATAGGTGGCTGTGAAATCCAGTCAAGAGAATGTGGGCGCTGATTTTAATAAAATGCAGTAAGTATAACGAGATTAGTGACAAACTACTAAGATGGCAACTTATCTGATACGGTTGAAGTTTGAGCCTGGTTATAGTAATTAATTTACATATCAAAAAAAATGTCATGAGAGCAAAATCCCATGCAAAAGTGGCAGGAGCTTTGTCAGATTACATTCCTACTTCTATTTGAGCATCTCAGTAGACTGGTTGAGGACTTAACAGTTAGATCCTGCTGTACACAGCTGTGGTGGAATTTACGGGAGCATTCAGATTTTTGTAGTACAGATTTCAAGATGCTTTTTAAAAGAACATGCTATTATTGTAGATTTTATTATAGGAATCATGTATCTTGAATGACTGAGTCATAAAAGCAAGTTGATTTTTATTTTTTATATGCATTTCCTTGTCTGTATTTATAATTTTATACTAAAGGACAACTCCGTCACACATATTTAAATTGTCGATAAGACTTTAAAAATTGTTAAGATTAAAATTGTACATGTGAAAGTTGAGTATCTAAAATGACAGTATAGAAAGAATTATAACAAATGGAAGAAAGGGAGGAAGTAAGGAAGGGGGAGAGCAGCACTTGATCAAATAGCTGGTGGAATACAAAAGGATTCTGATTCTGTACTCAGAACCTAATGGTAAAATGGTATTTTAAAAAAAAAAAAAAAAAAAAGAAGAGGAGAGTAATGGGTCTACTATCACAAAACTTAAAAAAGAGCAGCAAAACTAAATGCGAATTCCAACTCTATTCATTTTAATGTTGTGAGGTACGTCTTTAAGACTGTGGGTTAATGGAAAGGACGACTACTCTGTTTTCATCAGCCAAAATCCATGTCCCCAACTCAGAACATTTGAACTTCATTATACTCAAGCAGTTGTCAAACTGTCACCTTTGCATATCCCAAAGGAAGTAAAACCAAGAATTAGTTAGCTAGACTTACACGGTCTGTAAATGTGCAGGTCCAGACAGCATATATTTTAGAGCTCTAAAGGGACAGCTTTAGAAACTGTGAAAATTATCTACTGTAAATCTTATGCGTCAGAGGAAATATGCGATATCTGAGGAAAAAAAATAAAAGTAGAACAGAAGCTGACCTAGGGAGATGCCAACCAATTAGTCTGTGCTGGAAAAAATATGCAAACAGGGTCAGGAATTATTAATAAATATTTCAGATGGAATCACAGAATTTACCAGAAATACTGTTAAACAAATATTTCTCATAACACTGGTTTTAGCAAAAGAAATTTGAAAAGGGAATTGATATAGAGATGCATAATAAAAGTCTAAACCCATCCATTTAAGTACCACTGGGGTTCCATGAGCATTCAGAGAAGTAGCATGTGAACAGACTTGACCTAGCTGCACAGTGTCTTGGAAAGTCTAGAAAGAGTTCTCTGCAATGTTCTCATTGTTAATTCATTAAAAAAGAAATCACTTCAAGGAGATAAGATAAAAGAATGTATAAAAATGCTTTGGGAGAAGAGCTATTTGGAAACCATTGAGGCAAACAAAGGGCATCAGATACGAAGCAGAAGACTAGCCACATTATAGGAAATGACTCTCACTCTCTGAAAGAAGATGATTTTTCTCTCTTAAATGAAAATATATATATATACATATCGAATCATAGAAAAAAATAAGTTGGAAAAGACCTCTAAGATCATCTAGTCCAACCATTAACCTAGCACTGTCAAGTCTACCACTAAGCTCTGTCCCTAAGAATGACATCTACACATGTTTTGAAGACCTCCAGGGATAGTGTCTCAACCACATCCCTGGGCAGCCTGTTCCAGTGCTTCACAACCATTTCAGTGAAGAAATTTTTCTTAATATCTAAAACTAAACCTCCCCTAGAGCAGCTTGAGGCCATTTTGTCTCATCCTATTGCTTGTTGCTAGGGAGAAGAGACTGACCCCCACCTCACTACAACTTCCTTTGGGGTAGTTGTAGAGGGTGGTAAGGTCTCCCTTGAGCCCCTTTTCCCCAGGCTAAACAACCCCAAATTCCTCAGCCACTCCTCATAAGACTTGTTATGTAGACCCTTCATCAGCTTCATTGCCCTTCTCTGGACATGATCTAGCACCTTGATGTCATTCTTGTAGTGAGGGACCCAAAACTGAACACAGTATTAGAGGTGCAGCCTCACCATAGCCGAGTACAATAAGACAATCACTTCCCTGCTCCTGCTGGCCATGCTATTTCTGATACAAGCCAGGATGCTGTTGGCCTTCTTGGCCACCTGAGCACACTGCTGGCTTGTATTCAGATAGCTATTGACCAATACCTCCAGGTCCCTTTCCACTGGGCAGCTTTCCAGCCACTCCCCCCAGACTGTAGTGTTGCATGGGGCTGTTGTACCCCGAGTGCAGGACCTAGCCCCTGTCCTTGTTGAAATTCATACAGTTGGCCTCAGCTTATCAATCCAGTCTATCAAGATCCCCCTGCAAAGCCCTCCTACCCTCAAGCAGTTCAACGCTTGCACCCAACTTGTTGTCGTCTGTAAACTTACTGAGGGTGTGCTCTATTCCTTTGTCCAGATCCTTGATAAAAGCCCATGCTTCCATATTTGAGGTCAGGGTTTTGTTAAAGGGGCCATTCAGAAAGTTTGGGAAATCGGTCTTCTTTATGGTATGTTGCATAACATGTAGACTAATTAGACATTTACAAAAGCCTTGATCATATAACCTGCAAATTTAAGACATTAAATATGGACTTTCTGTGAACTTTCCCTGTGTTCTATGTGATTTCTGTCTGCAAATTCTTAAGGGGGATTTGACTATGAAAGAACTGGAGAAAATCCAAAGGATTTCTTTAAAGATCTGAAAATTTGGAGTATAAGTCTGGAAGAAGTTAAAACAGCTAATTGTATAAAATTCAGAAGAGAGAATACTCTCGTCTAATGGTCATAGTCTCTATATATCTTCAAGGTAATGATATAAATGGGGGAAGAAGCTTACAGAGTTAAAAAAAAAAAAAAAAAAAAAAAAAGTGGTAAAAATGAATGGTTTAAACTAAGGAGCAGGGAAGGAAGAGAAACTTGAGTAAATATTTACAAAAAAAAAGGTTCTAGATTGCAAGAGCAAACAGAGAATGGATTAGACAACCACTGGCAAGAATATTTTTTTTAAGACTTACATGATTTATGAGAAATAAATTCCATCAACCATCATCACCTTTATTGTTGCATCTGTATTTTATCTATCTCATGTCTACAAAGTACAAAAGTTTCTGGTCATCTTTGGTAATGCATCTTAAGAACTCTAGACAGGTGCCTTGTTAAAATACCTACTCCACATGGTATCAGCAGATGACCAGGTGAAAACATGTTACCTGTCTGTACAGCTCAGCCAGGGCCTTCTTTGTGTTTGCATCTACCATACGTTCCGTATTTCTCATTTTGCTGAGTGGAGTGGTGATGCCTTGAACCTTCAGGTCACTAAGCCTGTTTTATGCAGAAGGAGGTGTTATCCTTTCCAGCCTATAAAAGTGTGTTGGGAAAGAAAAAGACTATCACAAAATTTCTAAAGTATTTCACAAAATGTAACAAATAACAAAAACCAAAATCCCTTCCCTTTCCTTGCTAGTGGGATGTTACAAAAGGGAGGGATTGGATGGACATAAACTGAATGATGAAATGAAATGTTGCTAGAGCACAGACTTTTGAACTGGCCCGTGATCATTTGTGCTGTTTAAGTGATGCTAGGCATGGCCCTGGTTCAAGTTAGCTCCCAGACAATGCCCAAGTCTGCTTCTGAGAACCTCAAAATGTTCCACTCTCAGTGAACAGGCTGGAAGTTGTCACTGCTTTTGGAAGTGGTCCCTACTTTGGGAAGAGAAAGAGAATTGGGTACACGGATGCAGTCTGCAGATACTTGCTGTCAGAGCCAGGCAGAGGCCCCTTGTATGTTATTTAGGAGTACAACAGTGCATCTACCGCTTTTTCTCGGGAGAGAGTTCAAGGCTCTTGCGCTGTTAGGAGGCATCAACATTTCATAACTTTTTGAGTTCCATTGCAGTTTAATAACAGAAGCCTCAAAGATGAATAGATTGCTTTTAGCGCTTCTCTGGACACAGCAGTCTGCAGAGGACTAAATACCAGAGTTTTTACTTGTTTTTTTTATTTGGACTCTATTTGGGGAAGGTTTGAATTTAAAGGAGTATTTGCAAAAGGAAGGAAAACTGCAAATGTGGAACTCTGTTAGTTTATCCGTATTCAAACAAAATGTTATAGCTGGTACTTCCTCCTTTGCTTCTTTGTTCTGCTGGAAAGACAGTTTCTACTTCTGTTTAGTCCGTGATGATAGAAGTCAACTTCTATGATGTTTTCTCCTCTGTTGTCCATGTACTTGAGATGCGTTATAGTGCAGCTGAGTATATTCTACTTGTGACATGTCTTCCATGTGAACTTGACAGGGTAAAAGGCAATTGTAGGTGAAGGTTTGTGTTACATATATATTGTAACAGAGACTATATTATCATCACAATGACTCTATAATAACTTTCTTGGAGGATGGGATGAAATTTATTCATGATCAATTTTATGATGGGATGGTGAAATGTAGCATAGTCTGTATGCAGGAGATGTATGCCCTAGAGTTGATAATCATATGACCTTACTTTTCTCCTTTCCTGGAAAAATGATAAAGAACTTAAAATATGACTATCTACATGCTATTAAGACTAGTGGCAGGTAGTATGGTGACCTAGACCACAGATTATTGTGATCACCTAGATTGACCTTCTGGTTAATGCGAAACCTCACGCTGTAATTTCTGCAGTCAGCACATGACCTCTCCTCAGGATATAGGATTACATATAATTATAGAATTTCCTGTCCAGTTGACGTTAAGGACAGAATTCAATAAGGGCTCAGACTCAAAGGATGAAGAGAGCAGTGAATAGCTACATGTAGCAGGCATTTTATTTCCATTCATTGTCATTAAATAAGAACATTTTTTCAGGCCAGCCTTGTGTTGAAGAGGCTGAAGGGGAGAGGCCAATAATCTTTCCTGATTGTTTTACAGACTTGGAGCCTGAGCACCACAGTGTCCCTATTTACCTCATCTTTTATTTCTTTCTGTATTTTATTGACAGGTTTTCTTTTATCTATCATTCAGTCTTACATTAACATCTTAACTATGTCTTTTTCAAAAAGATTATACAAGTTTGTAGTTTCCTAGGATTCAGAAATACCTAGCTTGTGGATATGTCCTGACTTTGATCATAGGGCTCTTTAGGAGGGATGCATCAAAAGCGTATGACACAAAGTTCTATGCATTTGACACCTAAAGGAAAGATCTGTTAATACTGGGAACTAGAAGTCATCATAATAACTGAAACCTTTTGAGCCATAAAGATGAATAATAATTTCCATGTCATAATTTGGAATTATAGACTGTAACTAAGTAGAAGCAATATGTCTTACAATGCATTGTTGTGTAATGAAACTGGTATCTTTTATAGGAACAGGCACAGCTGTGTAATAGTAAATTGAAAAAAAAAAAAACCTCTGTTGTGTGAAAATTTTTGTTGTTCTCTTTATCTATATCTATCCCTCCAACTATTCTTCCCATTTCAGCTTTCAGGTTTCTTTCCTTAGCTAAAAGAGAAAACGGATACATTATATACATCACTGATTGAAAGTGGAGGAGTTCTGAGTGGTTCCCTTGACGTAGCAGAGAGCTCCTACTCTTCTGAATGTGATGAGGATGGAAAATTCGGCTGTATCATGTGGCACAGAGGTGTATTCCCTCTGGGAACCACAAACACCTTAGCTCTTGTGGTAAATCCCTGCTTGACTTCACCCAGATGTAGTGACAATTAGGA
Source organism: Oxyura jamaicensis (assembly GCF_011077185.1). NCBI lineage: Eukaryota > Metazoa > Chordata > Aves > Anseriformes > Anatidae > Oxyura > Oxyura jamaicensis. Next base: position 9,627,132 of record NC_048893.1, read on the forward strand.
GATCTACTTTAACTCCGCCTGTCCCAGACCAGAGTGGATACCACCAGACCTGGGGAGAAAAGTATGATACTCCCATTAGACCAAGGAGTGAATAGTATTGTAGTTTGAATGTCATTCTGAAAGTCAGCTTCTTAAATACATTCTTTAAAGAAAAGCTTTACACTTGTGCTGCAGCATTGAGATTCTCTAAATCTCCTCTGTTGCTGCCTGAAACCTAAATATTAACAGGCTCAGTGCAAGTGACATGTGGTGAGATTCCAGTGGAGTAACAACTTTTTAGTAGAATTGTTATCTTGCTTTGAGGTGCAGGTTTCTGGCAGGATGCTTTCTTTTGTCTTTTTTTTTTTTTTTTTTTTTTTTCCTCTTTGTAGTCTGGCCTAGTAACCAAAATGCTGAGTTTCCATCTAACATCAGCAGTGGATAAAATATCATCACTAAACCAGACATCATTTCTCAAGACTGATAATGCTTATAGGGCTTAAATAAGGTATTTGGCCTTAAGGCCAACCTCTGTTCTTAGCTAATTCTTAGTAAGCAATTGCACTCGGTATTTGATTTTTTTTCCTAACTGCTTCATGTCTACCTCACTACCTCTGTTGAGAGGGTGAGATAACGTGATACGATTGTGTTGCAAAGAGTCATTCAGGTGTTCACCTATAAGGATACAGTCTGTCAATATGGATTGCATGCCACATGCTTGACACATGGCAATGCTGTTTTGCAGAAGCATAAAAAGCTGGTGGAAACATAAGAGTTGTGAGTATGATTGAGGTGTTTTTACGCTATGACTACATATATGGGCAAATACAAGCTCACTTTGTTTGAATATGAAGTGATCTAGCAGCCAGAACCTACACAGCCATGTCAGCAATAGTGCTGTGCTGGCTAATAGGACATGTGGGGAGGCAGGCTGTAGCAGCCAGGGCATCATGCAGTGCTAACACAGATTTTAGGGTGGAAATGGCTCTTCTCCAGCCAGCGGGAAGCAGGCATAGAACACATAATTTCTCCAGAAGATGCACACTTCTACTGATGATTTGTTGTTGCAAGGAACATCATTTGTACTCTCTGTTTTTATAGCCAGATAGTATGGTTCATGGCTTCCCACATGTTACTGTAGAAGGAGAAAAATATTGACAGCAAAATATAGTACTTGGTTCAGTAGCATGTTGCACAACTCCTGAGCAACCTCCTTCCAACCCAGCAAGCTGCATATTGCTACCAGTGTGTGCAGTGTTCATCCAAGCTTCCTTCCCAAAGCTTGTCTCCTATTTATATCTTCAGTTTATCCTGAAATGCTCTAATATTCTGGCCCCTGTTCATATAAATAGCCAGTTTTCCACACATTATTTCATTAATTATCTGAATTTGATAATATCATAAAATTTCAGTGTTTCTGTCAGTACTTTGTAGGAGGCATACATGGAGGTTAAGTTCTTCATGTTCTTAAGTTCTTCATATTTGAAACATGAAAGCCAGCTAAAGATTCTCCTCAGTACTGGATATGGGAGGTGATAAAAATGTTTAAAGTCCCTGTGTTGATTTAAAGAACCCTTCTGGTCATGGAATATACTTTTTCTTTTAAGGAAGCAAACTAAGAAAATCATAATAAATTATAGCTTTTAGGTTCTTTCCTATCTGGAAAAAAACTTTATTAGCTATAATACAAATTGAACCTATGCAGGCTTTTTGGAGCTTCACTCTAATTTCTCAGATATATATCAATATATCAGGTCACTGGGCCTGTTCAGCCTGGAGAAGAGGAGGCTGAGAGGAGACCTCATCAGTCTACAACTTCCTCGTAAGGGGGTGTCGAGAGACAGGAGACCTTTTCTCCATTAACACCAGTGACAGGACCCGCGGGAACGGGGTTAAGCTGAGGCAGGGGAAATTTAGGCTTGACATCAGAAGGGGGTTCTTCACAGAGAGGGTGGTTGCACACTGGAACAGGCTCCCCAGGGAAGTTGTCACTGCACCGAGCCTGTCTGAATTTAAGAAGAGATTGGACTGTGCACTTAGTCACATGGTCTGAACTTTTGGGTAGACCTGTGCGGTGTCAAGAGTTGGACTTGATGATCCTTAAGGGTCCCTTCCAACTCAGAATATTCTATGATTCTATGATTCTAATTTTATAATAGTGTGTTAGCGATTGCATTAATATTTTATATAGCACAAGTAACTTGATGTGTGCTTCAACAGCTTTGTACAGCTAGTCCTATTAAACAGATCTTCCCTTTTGTCCACTAAGCTTGTAGATCACAGCTTGAACTATGCTCCAAGATGACACTGTTGTGGATTCAGATTATTCAGATTAGTATAAGAAACCACAGAGTGAAGCAGTAGAAAAAATTTATTCTCCAGTCTGCACTGCAGATCTCTAATGCCTGCTACATTGCTTTTTGCATTGGATTACTAATGCCTTCAGTAGAAATTTTGTATGGGATGAGTGAGAAATATGCAGTGGTAAGCTGATGAGTAGATAAATGATAGAATAGTAGAAATTTGGCTATTTTTATTAGCTTGTGCAGGGAAGCTAATGCTGCCATACTTGCTCTTCTTTGCTATATTATTTGTAGATTAAATCAGCAGTTCTGTAATCAGTTCCATGTAGGAAGGTCCAAGTTAATTTTTCCTGATACATTTTGTGGTTTTCATGCAGGGACATGAAGCTTCTTGTGCAGAAAAGTTTGTAGGATTAAGGACTAAATTTAAAACAGAGAAATATTATATTTTAATATTGTAAAACAAACAAAAAATAATAATCAGAACCTTATTCTCTGAGTTTGTGTTTCAAAAAGTACGTCTGTGTAAATCTTTCCCCACACATCTTCACATGGGTTTGTTTAGAGCAGTTGTGTGACACATATTAAAAAGAAATAAAGACTTTTAATTCCATAAATGTTACTCATTTCTAACTAAAAGCGGTTAGAAAGTGAGAAATAATTAACATTAACTAGTATTTATTTCCAGAGAATTTCCAATATAACAAGGAATTTGAGCTGTGTAAATAATTACATTTTTTTCTGTTGCTGTTAAAATGTATTTGAATAAGTTAATCTTTTGATATATTCATATATCATTGCAAAAGACTTCTGTGTAAAGATGTTTTTGTATGTATACACATACTTATATATACATAAACACATTTAAACAGTTAAGTGTTTAAAACTGTGAAATTGACATTTGGATTTTTTTTCTGCTGAAAGTTAGAATTCAAAGTATTTAATTTATTCATTTATTTATTTATTGCATATAATTACACTGATTTAAAATACCTTAATAAGAAGTATTTTATATTATTTTAATGAGCCAGAGCCAGTCTTCTGCTGAATTCTTATATGCAGCTAGTTTGTATCTCTGTGACTATTCCAGTGCATCTGTGAACCATAAATTATTCTGAAGTACATACAAAACATCCCCTGACTGTCTTAACTATGTACAAGACCATGACCATGTCTTCACCTGCAAGTCCAGTTTCTGCTGAATGTCTGTAAATACCTTATCAATACACAGTATAGTTAATTATTTAGCAGGAACCACCTGAGAGGCTGGCTATATTCACTCCTAAGGATGTTGTTCTGGGGGACCTTCCAGACCAACTGAAATTCCTACATGGAAAACTTCTGCATCATTTAGTGACTTGTTTGGGCTTATATCAGTCATCCTGGCTGAAGTCTGTCCTTTGACTCAGATCAGTCAATGATCTCATCTGTGCAGGAGTTCTTGGCCCACCCAGGGAATAAATGTGCCAAGTGCACACAGGCACAGCCCTGATGCCCACATACATTGCAGCTGTAACTCCCAGTTCAAGGAGGATATTGAGAATCTAGGAAGAGTACGCAGGAGGGCTAGCAAGAATATCATGAGTACATGATTTACAAGGAGAGGTTGAGGAAGCCAAGTTCCTTTAGTCCAGTAAATGGGAGACTAAGGGGTGGTCTAGTAGTAGCCTATATATTATGAAGGGAATAAAAAGGACAAAACCAAAGCCTTCCCAGTATTGGCCAAGAGGGGGGCAATGGCCCCATATTGCTCCTAGGAAAGTTCAGGTTGAACACTATGGAAAAAAAAAAAAAAAAAAGAGAGAGAGAGAGAGAGAAAGAGAGTAGCACAGCTCTGGATCTGCACACCCAGAGAAGCCCTGACTTCTCTGTCCTTGGTTTTCAGATGTTGCCCAGGTGAAACCACAGATGACCTGGTCTAGCCTGGTGACAGTCTCACTCTCAGCAGGAGGTTAAATGAGATGTCATCCGTTCCTACAAACATTCTTACCATTCTGTGGTAATAATGGAAATAAATTTTGCATATATATTTTCTGAGGACAAAAAGTCTGTCTAATCTAAACATAACTTTTTTTTTTTTTTTTTTTTTTTTTTTACATGTACAGGCTGATAACAAATTAGGTGTTTATATAGGTTCCTATCTAAGCCCACTTTCCCTTTTGGATTGATAATAAGCATGAAGAATTTGAGTTGTAAAAATGTTTATGTAGTGCTTGATGTACTGACAAATTAGACAACACACCCTCATCTCCGGCTATTGTATCAGTACCTCAGGGCTACACAGCAATTAGAGCACTTGAGACAAATCTTCCTGACCATTTGTTTTCTTCCCAACAGTTGAATGCATTTTTATTTATTTATGATTTGAGGGAATGATTGCCGTGAAGGCCATTATGATGAAAACAAATGATAAAGAGATAAAATGAGCATAGAAACCAATTATTTCTGTGGAAAACTATTCTACAGTGTTCTCAGTTTAAATATATATATATTCTTTATAAATACAGAAGGAATTCTGTTTGAAATTGTCATGACTGTGGGAAAATGAATATAAATTATTGCACAAACTTACTGATTTTAGATGGAGATTCTGGCATGGTTAGCATAGGAATGTGCACATTGGATCCCCATTGCAGAGTGACGTTGGTGCACACGAATTTAAATTGGAAGATGTGCTTCAAGAACATGACTAACATCTTCTAACTGCTCACAAGCATTCAGTCCACAGGACTAGACTCCAGTTAGTTCAAAGTCAAATGCCCCCATTGCACCTGGTCCGGACATTTAGTCCTCGGCGTAACTGTTTTGCACCCCAGATTTGCTCCTATTGTGCCACAGTGCTTGCTAATATGAACAGAAGTTCTGTTTCAGTGATGTTATTCAGGACAGTCTGTGATTGCACAAAGTTTTCCTTGGGAAAATCCTGACCTTACAATGGTGAACCTTTTGAAAGTGATGACAAACCCAGCAAAATTTCATAGCCTTTCCTCCATCCACTCCTATACGTTGTATTTCCTTGAAGTTGGTATGATTTGAAGAGATTTATCATTTTATAGTACACACTTGCTGTTTGTAGAGAAACAGACCCACAATAAAGAGGGGAAAAAGCAAGTCCACAGAAGTCTTCTCTTGCATTACTGCATTATTCCATTCCCTTGTCCATTCTTAAAATATATTTTTTTCATTATAGTACTGAAATTGGAATTCATCAGATTCCTTGAAAATATTTCAGGTAGAAGCTGCCATTAGTGTTGTTTATATGCCTTCACCATGTCATGCTTCATATTAACAGATGCCATTACTCTGTGTTGTAAAGCATTCATTCAGGTGCAAGGAATTTTGTTTGGTGCTGACATTCAAAGACTGTGTTGAACATTTTAGGTATTTACTGTGATTTTCCTTGGCTACTTCCTTATTAAGTGATGCAATTTTAATGTGTTTTTGTCATGAGTTAGAGTGGCTTTTTATGTAAACTAATTGATTTTATAGAGTCATGGAAGTATTCGCAATCATGAAGATGGTAGGTAACCAGTAAAAGTGGAGAGTCACTGAAAATATTTTATAGCTGTTCAGCATCTTTTGGAAACAGAGCTATATGGAAAAAAAAAAAATAATTACACTGAAGACAACACAGAAACTATGTGCTTTCTTTCAGATAGCAAGCAACAACAGCTTTGCCTTTCTCTACCAGATTTTTGTTATTCTTCCTGTTCTCACTTTGTTTAAAACAGATTTTTATGTAGGATGAAAATGGTCAGTTTTTGCCTGGAGCACATGTGTAAGCTTGCTTTAACCTTTTCAGAATGATTTTGTAAAAAAATAAAAATAACTTATTGAAATACCTACTAGTAACTCCCTTATTTTTTCATGTTTAGATAGGCTTCATTGAGTTCAGTAAACAGAGTCATATTATTTAAGTCCTTAAACAGTGAGATTATTTACAGTAAGAGTTTTTCTGGATTAATAGAATTTGGCTGAGAGGAACATGCCATTAGCATACATTTTTTCCTTGCTCAGGTCTAAAACAGTGTTACACAACTCTGAAAAAAATACAAAGTTTATTTTATGCATGCCTCTTAAGTAATGGAAGCTTGAGTGTATGGCTGATTAAGCAGTTAAACACTAAACTATTGAGTAGGCTGTGTATAGTCACAGAAGTGACTATCAAAGGACTTACAGTAGTCTACACAGACCACTTGTAGTAAGGGATGTGTGGAGCAAGAAACATCCAAATATGGCAGTTGAAAGTACATAGGACAAATAAAACACATGCTGTTTGCTGGTGACTGGAGCTTGAGAGCGTCTTTGGCATATGGCTAAGACAATAAACTGAATGGAAAAAATATGATAGGACATGAGAACTACTGGAAGAATGCACGAGCTAATGCATGAGGAACTTGGTAAATGTATATAAAGTAGAGCCATAGTTTGGATTCTTTGGATTCAAGCTACAAGACAGCTGACCTCACCACTTTGCCAATTGTTGGGCTTGCTAGCATAGTGCTGGGAATAAAAAAGCCTCATGTGAGAAATCCAGTATTAAATTTACATCCATGCGAGGTGAATAGTATGTCCCTAGGATAGGTGTGAGTAGACACAGCACAGGAGAAATCAGTGCACGAAACCCTCTGGCCTGAATGGCTAAAGGTAGCATAACACCTGTGGAGGTCCCTGAGCACTTGTCTCCTGTGGAGAGCTGCCAGAGCCTGTTGTAGAGGAAAGCATGGAAAGGAGCAGGTAGCATCTTTTAGACCATTGTCAGGCAGCTTTAGAAAGAAGTACAGGCTTAGCATTTGACTAACACAAGCCAACACATTGGCTTTTCTTTTGAAATTTTAAATGCCAGGTTGATCACTATCAGCTTTTCACAATGGAAAATGAGTAGGACTTTGTTTCTGTGCAGTTATGTCACTCTTACTCTGGAAGCTGCTTAAACCAATTGATTTATGCCAGGACAAAAAAAAAAAAAAAAAAAAAAAAAAAGTCCAAAGCAATGTAAAATGAGATTCCTATTTCACTGCATGAAGTGAGTGCTAAGTCAGCCGAGTGGAAGTGGAGAGGTACAACTGCTCTGGGTGGTTTTGCTCATTCCTTCTTTGTGCAGATTAGCAGGGTGGAGAGGTTAGGGGCTTGCAGGACTAAGCTATTTCTGCTCACACTTCCTTGCCCAAATGTCTGTTTAACCAATGACAAGGATGACGATCCTTTTCATGGTTCTGCCATGATTTCCTTTATGATTTTGGCAGTTCCCTTGTAATTCATTTAGCCTTTCAGGAAGTACCAGTTTGGAGCATGTAGTATTGACAATTGCTCAATAAACATAACAAAGAGGGTGGTCCCTTTTACTTGTCCAGATGACTGATAACAAATAAAAGGTTAGTTTCAGATTTCATAGGTCACTTACTTTCTTCTTGTAGGAACAAAAGGTATCTACCCACTCTCTCTCTCCAAGACAAATGGACTGTGTGAATGATGATGTGACTCTTCTTGTGCTGTCACACTTTCTGGACTGGCATTTGAAAAGAAATGGTAAAAGTCAAAAGTCAATGCAGTAAATGTGCACTGGCTAAGAGAAATATGATTTTAGCTGGAGCAAAAGACAATTCAAAAGCATCCCATCAGAAGTGGAGAAGAGAGAATTTTCCAATCTTACCATGACAGCAAATAGAAATCGGTTTTATAGCTAACTTGTCCAGCACATGATACTTGATTATACTGTATTTAACAGGTTTCAGAGATATGGTAGCTGAGCTACCTGTACCTTGCTGGTATAGGAAAGCCAATATCCATTGATTTCTTCTACAGTACATATTGGTACAAATTCTCAGTATTTCATTATATAGTATAATATAAAAATAAAGTGTGTATGGAAGAATCCCTTGTATTTTTATATTAAAGCTTATAAGCATAGACTTTTCATCTCACCTAACACTATGAACTTAGAATGTAGATATTCAAGTTAGACATTGCCATTAAGAATTTCCTGGCTTTTGTGCGTAAATCTGCTACAGTCATCTTCTTTGGCCTTTCCATGGTACATTATTATTTTACACCCATTTTGTTCTACTGCATCAACAACTAGTTTTAGCTGACTCAAAAAAAAAGGATATCCACAGAGATGGATATCATGAAAATAAATATGTCTGTATTGTGCGTGCATACATTCTTCTCCTGATGTCTGATGTTGGTCTGTCTTTTTTTTTTTTTTTTTTTTTTTTTTTACTGGAAATGAGGAGAAGCCAGTGTTTCGGTGTTTTATAATGAGTGCTTATCATAAACTACAGTTTAGAAATGTCTGATTTCATGTTTGCAATGTGAAGGTAATGTATTCAGAGAAAGAGAGGAAATAGAAAAGATTTAGGCACAATTAGGAGTTTAATTGGAGTAGGAATGTCAACATTTTTCTCCACAAATTCTCTTCCTTGAAAGTGCTCTCCTCTTGCCGTTGGAGGATGTACAGTAGTCTACATAAATCAAAGTGTTAAGTTGATTAAATATTAAACACAAATTCTAAACTTTCATTAAAGTGCTCTGTTACCTTGGTAAGACTACTGAAAGCTATCTCATCCTTCTTATCCAAAGTATCATCAGTTGTACTGCGTGCAGCACATCTCACATAGCAGTGCACTCTCGTATTGTACATGAAAAGAGATTATGTTTCAGAGACAGACTTAGAAAGGGGTATAAATGGATCAAATTTTGATTGTGCTACTTTGTTGTGTGCTAAAGGCCTTTTAAACATCACTTGATCTCAGAATACTTTCCAGATAGCCATTCAACAGTCATGATAGCTTGTAGAAAAAAAAGGTTATGCTAATTCTCCAAATGCGTGGTGGTCAGACATATCTGTCTTTGTTTAGCTTCTTCTGTTCCCACACAGATCAGGTGCTTATAAATGTGACAGACTGGCCTGTACTCTAACTCTCACTTGAATATAAGATACGAGAGGGATTTTGTTGAGAGAGTTAGGTTGACAAATTATTTCAGGAATGCTTTTTGTTGTTGTTGTTTTGTTTTGTTTTGTTTGTTTGTTTGTTTTCCAAAATACAAATGAGCATTTAGACACTTCTGAAAGCTCCTGTAATATTTACCCATGATATAGTCCTTAGGTACAGCTCAGAACCCCTAAGTCAGGCTTTGGACATACCCAGGAAGCCAATGGCAAGAAGAAGAACCTTCCAAACAGAAAATTTAGAGGACAGCAAGTACCTAAAGCAGGTCACAGAAATACCCCTCAGACTGTCATTAATGCAATGGAGATGAGTATACAGATTCTTTAGGAATGTAAAAAAATCTCATCCTTGTACTAGGAAAACATTCAGAGACTTAATTTATACTCCCAAGCACTAAGCACTGTGTAAAGCTATGGTAAGGATATAGTGTCTATCTGTAGAGTTAATCGTGTAGCAGAACACTAAAGGTGTACAAGTTAAACAAGCTACTAATAATTAGTGCCAGATAAACATACTCTGTCTGTCTGCACACAAAGCACGTGCCTGTTACTGCTGCTTACTTTCAGGCAACAAAATCAATGAAGGGGTTTGTTGCTGTCAGTGCCTCCTGAAGATGGACTTCATGTCTGTTGCCAGCTCTCTCAAATAACCCAGATAAAACCAAGGTAAATTAAAATGATTCTGAAAATTATATTTAAGCATAAATACATTTTAAACCACATTCTTGTATATGAGGCCTGATCCGTTATTTCCTTTAGACGCCTCTTAAATCAAAGAGAGATTTGTGGAAATGATTAAGGGAGGAAAAGACTATTTGTATTCATAGAAGACTGAACTCAATGGATGTGGCACATGGAGATGGCTCACACGGTCTTGATCAGGTTGTGATCCATTTCAGATAACCCTTGAGCATCCACTCCTATTTGCATCCCATCTGCTATGTTCATCTAAAATAATGCCTGTAATCCAAGCAGAAAGAAAATCTAGGACCTTCCAATGTACCTCTGAAGTGTTAATCAATACCTATGATGTAAGACCTGACAAAGGGACAGGCACTGGTTTTAGATGTGGCTTCATGTTTGCAGCATAACAAATCAGTTTGTGTTTGAAGTAGACTGTGACCTTTATTCAGTGCAATCTAACTAGAATCTTTCACGAAACTTGTCTAGTGGGTTAGTGCTGGTTGAAGGCAATTTTATTTGACTTTCACGTGTTGTGTAAGGTGCTTCATTTACTACTACTTCAATAGAAATACCTCTCTGCGAGGGAGTATTTTGAAATAAGCAAATGGAAAACACCTTATCGTGCTCTGAAGTTTATTTTAGCATGTATACAGTAGAACAGGCAAAAAGAGAACTATTTATCTATTTCTTTTCCTACTCATTCTGGGACTAAATGGGACCGTTTAAGACAGTCCTAATGTAGATGTACCGGGGAGGAGAGAGTTGTCTGATGAGTGTTAGGTCTGAAGTACAAATAGCATACATATGCAAAGCGGTTCGCAATCTGAGCACAGAGATTTTCCTGTAGTGTTTTAATATGTTGGAATCAGACAAAAATAAGAGAAAATTATGAAAGTTATACTTATGAAGTATAAAATAGTATAGATTACGATACAGTGAGTATGGCTCTACTATTTCAAAGCTATCTTAATGGTGAACATGAGAACACAGTTGTGCTAATGTTTTTGCCCTCCCTTCTGTCTGGGGAATGTTACATATTCAGAGATGTCAAGGCATTCAGTGTAACCTTGGAATCTGGTATGTTGTCACAGCAAAATTGTATTACAGTCATGACAATGAAGAGAAATGCAGAAACTGCACCCAATTTAAAAGGCTCTTTCATCTTTCCTCAATGATATTGATGGCCTTTTCACTGAGCAATCTGGAAATTCTGTAGGGTAGCATTTTGTAAATAAAGAAAATAATAATAATAAAAAAGAAATATTTTCATTCATGGAGACTTGTTTAAACTAAGCAATTTTTATTTTTATTTTTATTTTTTTAGTTTACATTCTTTCACTTTAAGATCAATCTCTTCATTCCCACTTTCAGCCTCTGCTAAGTATTGCTCTCTTCTACTATTAACACTCATCCAGGCCTAAATAAATGCAGCATGATCTTCCAGAGTTGACATTTTCCCTGCTTGCCAGGCTCTTTCTTATTTCCCTCTTTTTTTGTTGCCTGAATGTGTCGTATCTGTGCCTTTTAAATGTCGTTATTCACCTCTGCTAGCCCAGGCTGGATCCAGGGTGCAGGGAGGTAGCCTGAGGTGGGAAGAGGCTGGCCTTGTTTTCATGGTCAGATTCAAATTACCATTGCTGCTTCTGTTTGAATACCTTTCTCTCTCTCTCTCTTAAAGGAAATCAATCCTTTCTTAGATCACTCTCAGTGAATTTGCAATTGTATGTTAAACCTTTGGCAGTGCACTCCCTTCAGAACAGTTACCACCACTGGTCTGGATTAATAATTTTAAAAATTAATTACTATTTATGATTGTGACTTAAAAACTCAGTACATTATACTGGGAAATGGAAATGGAGAATGTTGCTGGAAAACAAAATGGAATGCACTCTTGTGATTTATCTGTTTTGCATAACACAGAAGCATTACTTTAGCAATTGACTTATTTTTTTTCTTTGCTCACTGTAATGACTGCTAAAGATACTGATTTAATCAACCAACCATGCAAGTGCAATGATTGTGAATCAGATAATTGTGAAGCAAACAAATGTTTCACAGTAAATTGCCAAGGGATACCAGCTACTCTGCTCTGTTTTTACTCAAATAGATTATCTTTTAAGCAGCTGCCTCATAAGACGTCTTCACTATGTATGGACCTTTAATCAAAATGTCACTAAAGCCTGCATTCTTGTATGCTTCATTTGAAACACATCCAGTGTTCTTATTTCTTAAATTGTCCAGTGTTGATTGCAGCCACCATTAACCCTAGTAAACAAAGATGGATGAGGGAATGACAAAAAGCTTGTGTCAGAGTTGAGATCATTTGCCCGTGTGTGATGTCTTGATCTATTTGTACATCCCTCTTGGGGACCATCAGGCAATTAAGTTCACCCGTTTCAAACACAGCCCTTTCTGTGCACTCTGATTTGATAGGAGAATGGGTAATTCCTGGTAATGACTACTACATCTGTTCAATTATATTGTGTTGTATTGATGCTTAATTAGAGAATGTGTTGAAATTGGGGAAGGGGACAAGTGGAAGAGTGGAGGGATGGCTTCCGAGTAAATGTCAGACGCTCTTCGGTAATAGCCTGTCTTCCTAATGTGCATTGAATACACTGACAAGTACTGTGGCCTCCTGACCTTAGAGCATTTACCCCAGCCTGAGAAAGGAGATCAAAGCCTCTTTGAGAAGGCATTGTTTTAAAGCTGAATTACATTTAATGCCATTCTTGTTCAGCTTTGCTGTGAACTGACCCTTACAGCCCTTTGGCCCTGTGCGCACAGTTGGAAGCCGTTTCTGTGCCTGAGCTTTCTGAATCAAACACATCACCCAGGCTTTCAAAAGTGAAGCCCAAACATCGTGAGGATGTACTCTTTTGCTTCTAAGGTTTATATGAGTTATTTGTGAGCTATCTGTAAGAATTCTTTTTCTTTTAAGGAATGAAGCTGAGACTTTCATATCACTCCAATAATGACATTTAGTATTATCCTTCAATCTCCAGCTTCTGCAGATTTAAGAAAAATACTGTCTATCACTACTGGAGGATTACAACAAAAATATGAGATCTGCAAAGCTGTGCATGACTGAACTGGCCTGTGAAACCTGACACTAGACATTTCAAAAGGTTAATTTTTTAATGTGAAAGACTGAAATATGGTTTTAGTTGCTTATGGTTCTTTACGGAGTTATTCCGTTTATTTATTTATTTTCCCAGTAGTTTACAACTAGCAATTCTGATATACAATTGGTCTGTCCAACACCCTGAAAAAACCTAGTCATGGTTTTATTATATCTAAGGTTCATCTGCACCAGCCTGTACAGATACTGACCTGATCCAAACAGGAGACCTCACCTCCCCTAGGCTGATTAACATACAAAGAGTTTATGGATTTGGATCTCATATTGTAATGGACAGTTTCAAAACTGTTTTCAAGACAGAAGACCAGTGTGTGTCTGGGAACAGAATGATAACCTCCTGAACAGGACAAAAAGAATGCATTGATTATTTTCTCATAAATTATTATCCTTTTCAAATTAGCCATTTGCATCCCAGGAACCACAACATGCCAGCTGCGCCTTTAGCAAAAACTCAGTGTAATTCAGAGCGACTTTGTGAAATTGAAAGAATTTAAAAGCTGCATGGCTATTGCTAATTTTGATGCTAATTTCTGTAGAAACTTAATATTCTATGCCATAGTCTTCTGCTTGTACAATAATCTCTGCTTTGCCTCTTTTGCATCTTTGGCATGATATTTTACTTTTTGTTTTAAATGGCAGCACTAAATGCAGATAGTGGTTATCTTTCAGAAGATGGAGTCTATTTAGGTCCTTCCAAAACAATGCCTCTTTATTACTGTAAATGCAGTTACTGTACATTACACAGTAGTGGCATGCTAGGGAGGTGACAGTGTGCACATTGGAAGTCAGGATTTGAAAGGAAGAATATATTTGCAAATGAAACAGCTGATTAATTTGGATGTTCTGCTTTCAAGTAAAATTCTTTGGAGTACATTTTGCAACAAAGATTTCTTAAAGTATGCAATAATTTGAAAAAACATCATTACAAGAAGTGTAGCATTCCATTGAAGTAGTATAGTTGGAGTTAGTGTGTGTATGTGTTAGACTACATGGGTTCATCAAAAGGTGGCATTCTGCCATCTGATATAATAGATGTTTTGTTTATGAATCCTTGTCATTATTAAACAAGAGAGATCAACATCACTGAAAACTGCATTTTAAAGGAGGTTATAAAATTTGAAGCTTGGTATTGAACAGCTTATAGCTGTATAGTACAAAACCTGCACTTTTGTTGCCAATGTTTGTTGCTTTTTAGTGCTTAAGTGATCATGGAATATTTTTAAACTTTCATATTAAATGAACATTATAAAAACATACAATGTTAATAATCATAATTTCATACAGAGTTATTAGAAAGATTCTCCCTATACAATCAAGCCCAATCTTCCAGAGAACATAAAAACTTGCTTATCCTTTAAGCATCCCTCTATTTTTATATTTAACTTTTGCATTTAGGCAAGTGGCAAAACCAAAAATAGCAGACTTGCTGTGCAGGATCTGAGTGCAGTTCAGCCGGGTACTTAAATTATATGACTAGTGCCACTTGCATAGGAAGAATTATTCATCTGCTCATGTACCTTGCTGCAGCATCTGTAACATCTGATTTGCTGGTGCTGGTGTCAGTCCTGTGTAGTAGACTTCATGCTGCTACAAGGAAAACTCACATCAGACACTCAAATAAAGATATAGAGCTGAGCTGATACAATGTCATTGGCTTAGCTGCAGTTATCTAATGCATTGTATGGGAAGTGAAGCATTTAAATACCTTTTCCAGCCCCCCATCCTCCCTCCCAATAATAATAATAATAATAATAATAATAATATGGGTCCTGATTTATATTAAGTTCCCAAAAAGACAGGGAGATACAGTTTTAAGAACTTGTTCAAGTGCTGCTGAAATCAAGAGAAGTTTTGTTGTTAACTACTTCAGATGTAACTCTGTGGACAAAATGAAATGGACATTTGGTCATTTCTGTGAACACTTATACTAACCAGCATTTTTGTTAAATGTATTTGTTCAATGCTGCATATGTATCTATTAACATATTCAATTCAAACCGAAACAAAAAAAGTTGTTCTGTATGCATTCAATGATAGATAAGCTGAAAAAGAAAAGCTAACCCATTTTATTTTTTATCTGAATTATTGTATATATTTCAAATTGTTTTAGAAAGTTTGTTTCAGTCTCAGGTCTGATCCTGCAGCTCTTTGTCAGTTTAGGGCAGGCTTTGAATTCAGCCTTCTCGGGTCACCTCCTTGTACAGCAGCAGTATGATGCTGCTGCATTATGCAGACATTTTGTAGGCTCTGTTTTCACATAGTTATACCTAGATACTATGGTTTCTTCGGGTATATTATGTGAAGGTAAATTTGTTACCACAAACAGCTGATCAAACTAATTGCAAGTTTTAAGGGGATCAATGTGTGTGTTATTGTTACTGTGTTTGTCTCTGCTGTTTATTCACACTTCCAGTCCATATGTGTAGCTTCTGCATTATAGATGCATGAAAGCTAACTATTGCTATGGTAGTGCACATGGTGCACAAGTGGTGATATTTTCAGATGAAATTCTCACTGAGTTGGAGTTGGTGCATGTATCTGTGGATGCACAGGCATAAGTAAGTTCCTGAACACATTCCTGATTTGTACAAACCTCTTTCTTTTTTCCTTTAATCTCTTCTATACTGTTTTCCAATCTGCCATATTGGAATTTACTTATGCCTTTTTTTTTTTTTTTTTTTTTTTTATTCGGGGGGGAAAGTGGAAAAATAATTAGTTTGGGAAAAAAAAAAATCATCTTAATACAAATTATGGTTAAAGTGTGACTGTGATATGTTAAGCACAACTGATTTTTTTTATATTTTTTTTATTTATTTTTTTTCCTGAAATGCTTTAGCAAAATTATGCAGTTAGCACTTTGTAAAGTTCCATTACACTGATATTTATTTTTCAATCGCGGTTTTCAAGACATGCTTTTTTAATTCCCCACTTATAGGCATTACGCCATTATCAGGGTTAATGTATAATATAAAACACTGAAAAACACCAACATGTATGTATTACTTTGCTTAGGGAGCAGGTTCTAATCCAGGTTCCATTGATACAATACTGGAATAATGTGAAATTCAGTTTTGGTCTCCTTTTTACTAAAGGGTGATTGATTTTTGGGGAGTATCTGTGTTTGTAATGGAGTGATAAAATTAGTCTGGGCTGAACTGTATGCTCTTTAAGTACTAGGTACCAGAGCTGAAGCAAAGATTGGAGAGTCATCTTCAGTGTTGTTCTGGGGGAACTCTGGTGAGGGCAGATACACCTGTGTCTCTCTGGTGGCAGCTTCTCTGATACAGATCTCTAGATCTACATGGTTAGGCCGTATGTAGAGCTTTGGAATTTAAAACAAAATAATTGTGTTTCATCTAGCACAGATTAGAAACAAATTAGGGATTCTTCATTTTGACCGTATGTTTCTCAGCTACAGAAATGGCAACTAGATTTTAAGTGTTTGTGTTTTTAATGCTAAGCAATAAATGGTATATCTGATTATAAAAGCCTTTAATGAAATACATCTGAGGACTAGTGATAGTCATTTAAATTATAAATTAATGTCTTCTCTGTTAAACTGTTTTAGCATTATAAACTTTGATAATTAAAACATAATCATTTTAAGGATTATTTTATTTTATTTTATTTTACAGCTTACAGTAATTTTGCAGCTGATTGTACTTGTCAGGCTTAACATTAAAGATTGAGTTTAAATTATTAAATATTTTGTGCAACAGTAATTTCCGTTAGAGGATATTTTTCATGTTATTTGCTAGGAAGCTTTAGACTCCAAAAGAACACTTTTGGCAAAGTAAAGAGAAATATTTATGGAGCAGAAGCTGTAATTATGAACATGACTGGCTAAACACCTGTCAGACACTTGGTTTAGGCTGAACCAGCTTACAAAATAATATGACCATGCCATGATGATGGCTCTTTAAAATGAGAACGTCATTTATGGGATTACTTGGTCATTCCCATTTAACATCTGGGTGCTTTGGGGTTTCTACAATCCACTTATTAAATGGGAAATATATTCTACCACCCACTTACAAAAGTGGGAAGGGATTCTACTTTTCTTGGCACTTGGGCAAACACCAGGTAGATCCATGTGGCACTCACAGTTGACCATTTCCATCCATGAAACTGCCACTGGGTTTGAACACGAAAGAAGAAAACCATTGCTTAGGACATAGGCGGTCACTGAGATGTGAGTTCTGTCCTTCGCTTGCCATGAGCATCATCCTAGATGTCAGTGGTGAAACTTTGATCTGCTGAGCTGGGGCTAAATCAGTGGGCTACTCCTTCTGCTTCTGTCTGTATAAATGCTGTTTCAGTAGGTTCTTAGTGTCCCATTTATTAGGGGTGTTCTTATTACACTCTACAGGCACCTTAAAGGAGGCTGTAGCGAGGTGGGGGTTGTTCTATTCTCCCATGTGCCTGGCGACAGGACAAGGGGGAATGGGCTAAAATTGCGCCAGGGGAGGTTTAGGCTGGAAATTAGGAAGAACTTCTTTACGGAAAGGGTTGTTAGGCATTGGAATAGTCTGCCCAGGGAAGTGGTTGAGTCACCATCCCTGAACGACTTTAAAGGACGTTTAGATTTAGAGCTTAGTGACATGGTTTAGTGGAGGACTAGTTAGTGTTAGGTCTGAGGTTGGACTAGATGATCTTGGAGGTCTCTTCAACCTAGACGATTCTGTGTTTCTGTGGGTTAGTGAGTGCACCTGAGTGCTTGTTCTATGAAGTCTAAGATGGAGAGGAACCATGTTCATGTATGACAAAGTGTTTGAAAAAAAAAATGGAAATTTTGTATAGCTTCTGTGACATGGATGGCTTAAACATGGAATAAGAGCTTAAAAATCTGAAGTTTAAATATTAAGACATCTGCTACTAAAACTCAAATATATAGTGAAGATTTTTCTGTCTACATTGACTCTTTTAACATCATGACACAAATATTATATCTCACTCCCCAAATGTTTCACTTTGCGAAATGTAAGATAATTATTTCAAGCTAAATTTTTACATTTTGAAATGAGGAAAGAACAAGAGGGCCTTGGCTATAGGGGCTGTTTCCTATCTGGAAAGGCTTTCCAAACTGCATGGACAGATGTTCATCACATTTGGGCTGGTAAGACAGTAAAAGAGGGCAAAGGAACAAAGTACTATTTTTTCTTGACAATGAATGAAATATTTTTGCCTATGGAGTAGATGATGCATTTTGTGCATCCATTTGTATGTACAGACAGAGCATGTCTTCCCCACTTTCCCTGCTCTGCACAGTAGTTAAAAGTCAAGACTTAATCTGTACTTACTTTTTAATATGGAAAAGTTCTTCCAAACATTTATACAATATTTTGTGATATATTTTTCAACACATAGCTGATGGTGGATATATATGCCTGTATCATCATAAAATAAAGTGGGATCTGCAACACTTGCAGCACAAGCCCCTTAAATTTGTGAACTCTTAACTTCCTTGTGAGTTGCTATACATTATATATAGTATTTATATCATAGTTCTATGGAATCATTCTATCACATAGTCCATTAGCATATTTCCAAGCAACAGAAAGAAGATTGTTGGAGGAATGTACACAACAGGGTTCACAACAGCTGTAGAGGTTATACAATGAGGTGAGAATATCTCTGAATTTAAGTCATCTCTACTGTGTGGATCTAATTGGATTGTTACAAATCCTGTAGTAAAATCTGGAAGATTCACATATTCTTATACTGGCTACTTTGCCTTAATTTGCTTTTGTATCACATCTAAATTATATAACCCTTTTTTATTTATTTCTGGCTACTCAGTGGGGATTTGAGTACAATCACTTTATCAAGAGCTTAATCTGATAACCATGGGATTTGAGTGATCTTTGCATCAGTCTCTGCATATCTAACCTCTTATTTCCTTGTCTTAGAATCAATGGGATTTTAGGACACTATTACAATTTTTTCAGTATTTCATAAAGCTTGCCTTTATTACTCTTTCCAAAGTCTGGTTCTCTGTAAATCTATCCTTCCACCCACATATCTGTAATGCTGTACTGTCAGCTTAATAGGTCATAAAAATATATAGTGGTATTAAAACTCAGTAGTTTTGCAGTAGGAGGTATAAATACAGCAACATGGGTAATTTCTATGTAGAAGGTTAGTAATTCCATCATAGCATAGTTTCTTCTTTCACATGCCTTCTATCAGTTATGATAACAGTTTGTTTGCCCTTTAGTGTTGCCTAAGAGGGGCAAAGAATGTTTGAAAATGCTGCTTTTACAATAATTTTGTAGCCTTTCACCTCTCCTTCACTTTCAGGAAATCTTCTAAATAGCTTCTGATTCTGAAAATGAAGGATTTTCTGAACAAGAAAATAAAGTGTGGAGTTGCTTGTAAAAATATAGCAAGGCAAGCTGTTTCACTCTTTCTGAGTCTAATCTCATCTATCTTCATTTTTCAAGCATTACTTTGCCAATAGTGTTACTTTTTTATATAAACTAAGAAATACTGAACTATCGTGGAAAAAATAATCTTCCTCTTGCCACTAATTGTTGGTACTTTTGCATGTAAGAGCTCTTCAGAAACTTGAACAAAATGTAAGCTTAACTGAGGAGAGCTAGATGCAGATCTCAAACATATCACATGACTTAAACTGGCAGAGTTAACGTCCACACATGCCCCTTTAGATTGTAAAAGAATATCCAAGCAGAAGTCAGCTAATAGGCCTTAAATTAGGGTGAATAATCTACAGAGCTATGGTATGTAATTACATGCATCTACTTTCCTTGAAGTCAGCAGAAAGCAATTGTATCAGCTTCAGGAGCTGTTGCTCTCTTGTTTTTTTTTTTTTTTTTTTTTTTTTTTTTTTGTACTCTTGTAATTGGGCAGTGCTCTGTTCTGCAAGTTTAGCATATAAGTTTAACATAAAATAGATTTTTAATTAAATTAAAAGAAAGATTTCTTAGGTTGCCACCTGTTATATTTTTACTTGGAACATGAGTGAGGGGCATCTGCAAAAATCCTTTGACTTTACCAGAGAAGAAAAAAAAAAAAAAAAAAAAAAAGAGAAAGAGGAAGAAAGGATTTCTGTGCTGTTTTGCTAGGTTGGATAATACTGTAATGTGGATGGATGGCTCTGTAGTGTTCTGGCTGTTTCTTCATCAATCTGATCACAGCCCAGGCAGCAGCATCAGGGTACCTCCTAATTCCACAGTAAATGACCCATATCTGTTTGTCTTTAATCAGATTGTTGTTCCCTTAATTATTCACATCACTTAGAAGCTTTGGTGGAAAGGCATGTGGGCTCTCCTGTTGTCTTGTCATTCCTGATACAGGGAAAACCTGTGTGTAGGAGAATGTGGTTAAAATCAATTGTTCTGAAAATTGTAATCACCTTTCAGGTGAACATCATTTGCAATGTTTATGCCAAACCAATAGTGATAGGAACAAACTTACCTTTCATACAGGCTTTCTGTTGCAGAAAAACGACTGCTGCTTCTTTAAGTCATGAGACCTCATATTTGCTGTGACAGCTTTCCAATTGTTAAATAAAGTCTGACCATGGGCAGCTGTCAGATATTGCACTGCAGGCTTCAGTTAAAAGGAGTACCAGACAAGCATTTCAGTGCCTAGAGGCTCTTGTTACTTTTTTTTTTTTTTTTAAAAAAAGGACCTTTGTTTTAAAATGCAATGAGATAATATGATTCCCTAAAAAATAATAATAATAATAATAATAAATGTTTTATTTTAAATTATCTGCTAAATTTTCCCATTAAAGTTTTGGGATTGTTTGGGATTGTTTCCAGTTCAGGAACATGGACTATCTAAAATGTATGCTGCAAAGACACTTTTGTCTGGTGGCAAGGTGGGAGAAATAAGATGCAGATGTTAGACCCTAAAGTAGTACTTATAATGTTATTTAAGTTCTTGTTGGAAGGAGAGGGTAATTATATAAAGCTTCCTCAGAAATTTAGAATGCCTTTTGACTATTTGTATTTCTGACAGTAATCTAGAAAAATCCTTCCTAAATTTTATGTTACTAAATCCTTCCTAAATTTTTATGTTGGACCTTGCTGTTGTCCAGGCAAGTAAGAAAAAGACAGTTTCCACTACAAAAAGTCCACTAGATGAAGATAAATATATGATATAAAAAGTCTTTTAAGGTAAATGCACAGTCAGGACTGGAAGAAGCATTCTTATTTATGTTCAAGTTATAGATGGGGAGGGAAATTGCTATTAAATTGGAATGAAGGTGGACTTCTTCCTATTTCAACTAAACTGATGCTATCTAATGTTACCTTCCTAAAAGTCAAGCATGTAGCCTAGCTGTACTGGGGATCCTGGACCAGGAATCCAAGTTGTATGGTGTTCTAACAGGGGCAACGGGGCAGCTCTGGAGGTGCCTTTCTCCACCGACTGTAGCAGAAACCTTGTTCCAACAAAAGAAAAATAAAAAAGGGAGAAAATTAACACCAGTCAAGGCCGCTAACTTCTAAACAGGGTGAATCCTGAACTAACTGTGGAAGCAGGAAGTCTACAGGGTATATAAGAGGATTTTATTGAAAAATAAAAATATATGTTTGCATTATATATATATATATACGCATATATATATATAATGACAGAGGAAAACATTCCATATTTCATTTTCAAGTAATAGAAATATTAAGTAATAATAAGTAATTCATGTTTTGAAAAGTAACTTCCACGGTTACTTCAAGGTTAACTAATTAATTAATGTATATTCTCACCATTCCAGTTTTTTTCAGGGAGACGGGAAAATATCCAGTAAAAAACAAAGCAATGGGAAATGAAAAAAAAAGTCAGTTTAAAAATCAATCCTTCCTGATTTTTTCTATCGACCCTTCTTAGAAATAATACCCAGAATTTTAATAACTGAAATGGATCATAAAAAATCTCAGTGTGTTCAATTATTTATTTCATGCTTTTGAAAATGTTTTTGGGTGATAGGTTTCACTTTTTCACCTTTTGTATACTTCATTCTTTCACACAGAAAAACAGAAAACATACAAAAATGGTAGATGATATCTTTTTATTATTATTATTATTATTTATCTTGTGTTTATGAGTTGATACTGTTCTACAGATACATGTGTTGGGCTTAAAACTGTGGTAAACAAAATGCACCATAAAAGATGATTTCTATTAACATACTGATAACATAACTGATTTCTATTTTATACAAAACGAAATGTTTATATAATATAAGGGCTTTGTGAAATTTTAACCAAGAAATTAATTTATTTTATATCTTACTCTGGAGAGAAAAGTATGGAAAATAAGATTTAGGAATATTAGCACAATGATGGAATTAGTTATAACAGTCGATGAAAATGTTATCAGTCCCTAAATCCTGATATATATCACTTTCATGTTACCATGGTAGAGTGGTAGGATGTGAATAAGCAAAGAAATAAGACAGTAAGAGTATTCTTGGTGATATGATGCAAGGGGAAAAACAACTACAGACTGTTGACTCATTGCACCTGCAGCCTTTGTTGAACCTATAAAGAAAAGTATCAGCATTAAATTGACGGGGTATTCTCATTATCTGGGCTGGAGATAGGTAGCACACTGACTAAATGGTACAGCCCAATGGTTCACCAAAGAAAGGGAAAA
Organism: Oxyura jamaicensis; assembly: GCF_011077185.1. NCBI lineage: Eukaryota > Metazoa > Chordata > Aves > Anseriformes > Anatidae > Oxyura > Oxyura jamaicensis. Next base: position 9,649,813 of record NC_048893.1, read on the forward strand.
TAGCCTAGAGATTGGTCAAATCACTGGTGTAAAAGGTAGGTAGGAGAAAATAAGTACTCCCGGTCTGAAGCAGGTTGTTATGTCTGCTAGTCGTGTGTAGGCTAGCTCTCATTTTAAAATTTCTCATTCTTGTCAGTGGCATGTTCTACTACCACATAACAACTGTGAGGGTGGGTTCATACAGGGACATTTTGCTACCATGTTCCTAAACCTTGATAGTCCCACAAAAAATAAGGAATATAAAATAAAATAAAATAAAATAAAATAATAAATAAATAAATAAAAGAGAGAGAGAAAAAAAGCTGTTCAAAAAGCTGTTCTATTATTGTGGATGAAGGCACCTTTTAAAATATCCTCTCCATCTAGAGGTTTTTCTGTTAGCATACTTGGTCTTGTTGAAGGCCTGCAGCAGAGTTCTGGTGGGGCACTGGGGAACAAGAAAAAAGAACTTTTCACATCTAAGGACAATCTCACTTTGGGGGGTCTCCAGTCTTTTTATGCATTCTGCCAGTGCTCCTTGAATTTCTGAAGATCTGCAAAGAGACTGGGAGAAGCACCAAGCTAACAAAAAGTTTGAGGCAAACCTTCTTTTCATGCCATGATATGGTAATGACAGATCAGTAAGATTTTCATGCAAGACACTCATTCAAACCCTTCTAATACACTCTCTATAGTTTCCCTTGAAAAGGCTCTATTGCTACTGCTCTTGCTCACTTATTAGCAGTTTATTGTTACTAGTCAACTAGGAGATGAATGAATTCTTAACAGTTGTTCTAGTACCCATCAGTCCTTTTTAAATGCCAGTGGCCTTGTCCTAATAAGTATGTTTTTTAATTCCATGTTACACATTTTCATTACAATGCTCATGATTCTGTGCATATCTTTTTTCCTCATGGATAATTAAGTATTTTATACAGTGGAAAGCTTCCTGTGAGACTTTAACACTATTTTACTTAGAAGCATTCATTTTAAAATCTTTTTTTTTAGAAGTCTTTTAAAAAGTAGTACCAAATTAGAAAAATACCTGCAAGCTAAAAAACACGTTAATGCAAATCTAGATAATTATAACCTAAATGAGCTCTCCTCTTGCACAATTGATTTGGCATATGTAGTGGTTTAATGTATATTTTTCCCCAAATTTCAGAATTATAACTTGATATTCTGCCATCTGGGCTAGAAGTAAGTCCACCATTTGCAGGACATAGCGATTATTCCACTTTCAGCTAAGGGAGCAGAAAGGCAAATGTCTGGTTTTGTGATGGGTGCTTTTTTTCAGCTGTAAATGTGGAGTGATGCTCTGACGTGTCAGGGACCATGGAATGAAGCATTAAAAACAAGGATGAGATACTGTGTGTACTGTGTATTGTATGTAGCAAATATCACACTAATATAAAGTGTTATAGTGGCAGTGTAAGGGTTGAAGTAATGTGGGTAGCTTGAGCAGGGAGATATTAATCAAAATGTTGCTCTTTTCTTCTGTTTTGTACACTGCCAGCAAAGAGACTTCAATTCTCACATTATGAACTGTGAATGGATGAGATTATCATTAGTGGCTATAACTGGCAAAAAAAAAGTTTTGGAGTATTCTTAGTTACAACACTGAAAACGTCTGGTGCAATGACAAGATTTTAAAGAACAGTCTTCTGAACAGTTTCTAGCCTCTAGGAACTAAATCAATTAAAATTGCTTAGTGATGTACTACACTAGTGAAATAATTTCAATTATGACTTTTTTTTTTTTTTTAAGATGTAATTTTTATGCATCTGATACTCCTAGCATCCAGTTAGAAAACAATGGGAGTGCTGTACAGACAGCTTAAAATCACTGTTTTTTATCCAAAGATTTGGAAGGGAAAAATAAAAGATATGACACAATAGAAAATGAAAGATATGACACAATAGATAAGTGTCAAACAAGCCAAGTGAAGGGCTGGAGACAGAAGATGAAAACAGCAGTATCACAGGCAGAAGCCATGGTTAATGAGAAACCATGGTTACAACTTGCCAGTTGCTTAAGCATTTTTTGTAAGGAATGCTGAGTCATAATTATAAGGCTCTCTCCTAGGTTGCATGAAACCAAAGTTCAGTTTCTGATACAGATTTTTAGTAAAGACCTTGAAGACATTTTGAACTAAACCTTCAAAAAGTTCTTGTTTACTTTGTTAGCGTATTTTGCTTGTGGTGTCTCAAAATAGGATTCATGAAAGGCTGTGTATTGACTGGGGACCCACCCAATATTGACTGAGAAGAAGGATTTGTCTTATATCTGGCATCTTATATCTGGCATTTTTGTTAATCTCAGTACCCTTCTGTTAAGTGGTTCCCATTCCCACCTGTGCACAGATTATTTTGAGCTGCCAGAAGGTCCTTCATGATAGAAGTCAGCCATGAATCTTCTTTTGCAATTGGATGACTAATCTCTTCCTTCTAAAGCATGATGAAGGATCATTTAATAAAAGTCCCAAGTCACAACTCTATGATACAGTCTGTGACCTTTCAAGATATTGATTGTTTAACACAAAACATATTAATAATGGTGGAAAGAAGGACTAAAACCCCATATTCTTTCTTATTCTTCCGAATTTTCCACATTGCAGCAAAAAATGAGTCTCTCTTATTGTTCTCTTTCCTAATTTCATGTATAATCGTTTAAGCAGCCATTCCCAATGTATCACATTAAGACTAGGAAATGGCTAGGATAAATATAAATATCTGCTCCAGGTTTCAGAGCTGAGAGCAGTAATAATGACAGGCATGAAATGATGGATGAGTTGGAGACCATATTTTCTGGCTAGGCAAGCTACACCACTTTCTTCTGTTACTGGAATAAGTATAGATCTCACTGGAATACACTTGTGCCATGACTTGTTTCCTGCTACAAAATGTGACATTGCATGTAAACATAAAAACTGTATTGTATCCCATACTTTTCCAGAGTCATGTTTACTGGGTTTAAGGAGCCCAGTGTGCACAGCAACAGAAGCCAGGAGCAGGTACCCCTTGCCAGAACAACTCATGCCACCTATGCCTGTGGCTGCCTGTCCTACTTCTTCTTCCTTGGAATGTCCAGAGAGGGGCTGCAGGCCAGATTTATTCTGTTTTGTCAGCCTGCTTCCAGTTGCTGTTTTTCTCTGCTTGTTCTATTTGTTGGCAGAGGGACCTCAAGCCCATCCAGAAAGCTGTTGCTGTAAATGAACTGTAGGCCAGGCAAGTTGTTCTGGCGGACAGTGCACAGGCTCTGTTGTGGTGGTCTTTGCTACAGCTAGTAGTAGATATGGTGGCATGTTTGGTTTACAACAGACTAAGTGTTGGGGGCCACACCAGAAAACTGCATGAGAACATTCATCCTGTACAGGTCATCAAGGTTTGGTAGAAGCTCTGTTAGAGGAAATAAATAAATATATATATA
>NC_048893.1:9653320-9822643 GCF_011077185.1 Oxyura jamaicensis
CGGAAAGGAAAGGAAAGGAAAGGAAAGGAAAGGAAAGGAAAGGAAAGGAAAGGAAAAAGATGGTAAATTAGGCTCTATCACATTTGGAAACAGACCTCAGTAGCTGTCAGCAAGAGTCTGCTGTAGTGATATGGTAGGGACAGTGTCTGGAGAGCACCAGGCATACTTCATCTGCTGAAAAGTGGAAGAAAAAACCACATGGCTTAGATTTTAGTCAGTGAAAGAGAACACTATTAGGATGTAGATTGTTTTGGTCTATTACAAGAAGATTATTTTTTAGCAAAGAAAACTCACATACATTTTATATTCAATAATATCAACATATTCTGCTTTTTTTTCCTTGTAATATATAATTAAATGCAAGTTCCTCATATGACTATTGAAAAAGTAAGTTCATGCATAAGAGAGGGAGAAAAGTAAAACAGAGAACATATCTAAAGCAGATTCACAGCTGTGTCAGGTGGACTTCAGTGTCAACCTATTATGTGAGAGTTCATCTGCCAGCCTTTATTTGTATTTGAGATTGTCATAGGTATTTGCCATTGATTTGATTGGACTTCTTTTTCTCTCTTCTTTTGGTTTCTTTAGGATAAAATCATGGGTAGATAAGATGCAAGAAGACCTCGTAACTTTGGCACGAACTGCAAGTGGAGTGGACCAGCTTGCTGCGGTGAGTTGGAAGATATGCCTTAGAGTGCAATAACAGGAAGAGTGAAATGAATGGTGTGCATCATCTAGGTATTATGGTCATTTAATTGTAACATAGTAAAAAGACGCTGGGAAATTAAACTCTGTAGTGTTTCTCTTCTACAGTGCTTACTGAGAGAGATATGAATAACATAGGCATCATTCAATTCTCTCTTTTTGTGTTGCAGCACTTGCTTGTTGCTAATATTTAATCAGCTATGCAGGATTGGACATAAGGCTTACCATTATTGCAACACTCCCACCTGAAATGAGTGCTATTATGTTATATGTTTGTCAGATAAAGTATCCAGGAAGCAACCATTCACAGCAGGGGAACATTCTGCTCTATATTAAAAAGGGAGACCATTTTTTGACATATATTCACAGCTGTGAGGCAGCCGTTGGCTACAAGAAACAGAAGAGAATGAAAATTAGTTATATTCAGCTATTTTAATTTAATACAAAGTGTATTTTAAGAATGAACTTTTTGTAGGAAAGAAATTATTGTTTCATTGAGAAGACATTTTTGTGCTATATTTCATTCATAGAGGCTAAAAACACATTCTGAGATGGCAGAACAATGCAGTCACAATTCAGAAAATATCAGGATTAGGCTACCTAAAGAACTTTGTTTATACATCATCAGCCAGTATGCAACCACATGGTCATATATTTCCCTTTCCTTATCCCTGCCCATCCTGCTGAAGGAAGGGCTGTGGCACTGCACGTACATGAGGAACATAAATGAAGCTTGCAGAGATTATTTAAGTTGTGGCCTTTCCTAACATTTGAGTGCTTGATATTGCAAAATAAATAAATGAGTATTAAAACAGATGCTTTACATGCAGTTTTTCATCTTGGAAATCCCCAAACAAACAGAAAACAAACTACTGACCGAAACCAAAATCTTTGAATCCTAGCAACAAAGCATTAGATTGATACACATGTGGGTTTCCACAATAGGATCTCAACAACACAGAAATGTCTATCACTTAAGCTTCCTGAAGAGCTGTAAGGTTATCCCAGCATGGAAAGCTGATGGGATTTTTTGTAGGTGTATTTCACACGTATCTGCTGTCAGAGTACAAGAAGGCTTGCAAATCCTTGGTGAGGAGTTTCTGCTAAGTGGATGCAGGGTCCTTTTTGCTCATCTGTTCTCTGTGTGATCCATTCTCCTCCGTACTTGTGGTGTCTCTTTTCCCCCATGTGGTGGTTTCACAATGCTAGGTAGCTAAACTTCACCATGCTGCTCTCTCATTTCTCCTCCTCCAAAGGACAAGGGGAGAAAATATGACAGGAAAAAACACATTTGTGGATTGAGATAAGGGTAGGGAGATCACTCACCAATTACTGTCCCAGGCAAAACAGAATCAGTGTTGAGAGATTAATATAATTTATTGCCTATCACTAACAGGCTAGAACAGTGAGAAACTAAAAGCAAACTAAAAACACCTTCCCTCTGCATCCACCCTCTTCTTCCTCCTTCCCCTGAGTGGCACGGGGAAGTGGGGGCTGTGTTCAGTCCCTAACGCTTTGTCTCTGCCACTCCTTCACAGCTACTCTCATCCCCTGCTCTACATGGGGACCCTCCCACCAAATGCCGTCCTTCCTGAACTGATCCTGCAGGGGCTGCCCACAGGCAGCAGGTCTTCAACAACTGCTCCAACACGGTCCTTACCATGGAGCCCATCAGTCAGGAGCAAACAGTTCCAGCACAGGTTCCCCATGGGTGGCAGCTCTCCCTAGGCCCCCTGCTTCTGCGTGGGCTCCTCTCCACAGGCTTCAGCTCCGGCCCAGGGCCTGCTCCTGTGGGGGCTCTCCATGGGCCGCAGCCTCTTCCAGGCCACAGCCACCTGCTCTCCCAGGGGCTCTTCCATGGGCTGCAGCGTGGAGATCTGCTCCATGTGGGACCCATGGGCTGCAGGGGGACAGCCTGCTCCACCAAGAGCTTCTCCACAGGCCGCAGGGGAACTTCTGCTCTGGCACCTGGAGCACCTCCTCCTACACTCACATTGGTGCAGAGATGTTTCTCTCATGTTTTCTAACTCCTCTCTTCCAGCTGCTGTTGCATGGTTGGTTCTTTGTTGTTGTTGTTGTTTCTTATATGCTCTCTCACAAAGGTGCAATGAGCATCACACAGAGCAGTGGATTCCTTTTGGAGCCAACTAGAGCAGGCTCTGATTTAACAGGGGGCAGCTGCTGGACTCTTCTCACAGAGGCCACCCCTGCAGCCCCCCCTGCAACCAAAACCTTGCTATGTGAACCCAGTATACCCCACCATCCCCTCATTCAGTGTCATATGTCTGATCCAACATTGGCCTGTCCATTCCACAATCCTGCTATGGTGGTTGGGCTATCTTTCGCTCCTCCTCAATACATTCTGTGTTTCTGTCCCAGTTTCTACTGACAGGTATTTTTCTTCACCCTTCCTATCTTTTCCTCCATTACTAGTTCTCAGTCTCAGACATGTAGTTTTCTCCTGTTTTATTTCTCCTTTCCTCTCCAGTCTCTTCTCTCCTTATTCGTTGTCTGTCATTTCCTAGTCTGTTGTCTCCTACCTCTGTATCCCCATCATTTATCCTTTGTTCCTCATTTACTTGTCATCTCTTCTTTCTTGCACTGATTAGACCACAGGTGTGATCTGGAGATCACTGGAGAGACCAGAGTAAGTCTAAGTTTTTGTAGTGGAGGAAGCATGACGGGAGTGAAACTGTGGGGGTTGGAATATGTCTGCATGTAGGATCTTGGGGATGTAGCTGAAAAATTTCTGCAGTGACATGCAGTTGTTTTTCAGGCTAAAATTCAATAAACAGGAAGGAGTAAAAGATCTATCTTTGAAATAATACTTTATGTTTTTAGTCTACAGTGAAGGGGCAATAGGATATTTCAAAGATAAATGGTTTACAGAGGATTTCTAATTAAGCAAAACAATGAGATAATGTCTTAACCATTTTGCCTAGCATTTTCATGCAAACAAAACATAGTAAAATAAGTAGTGAAAAGCCAAGAGATTGACACTCTCTCTTATTATTTTTTTTCCCCCTAAGGAAAATGTTAGTTTGTATATCTAAAATTCATAAAACTTAAAAGCTGCTAAAATAATCTTCTAATAAGAACTGCTGGGCAAGCATAGTAATATGCAATGCCATTGGCTATAGTTATAGTATACAATAGTGATGTTCATGCTGAAAAAAAAAAAATAATATTATCTTTGAATAGGTAAGTTTCTTTTCCAAAGTTAGAATTTATAGCACAGTTGAAGCAAATCATAAATTATCATTGAGGATATTCAGAAGATGGTCAATATTTGCATGTAATTTTAGGATTAGAAGCAAGAAAGGGGGATGCTTTAGAGTAAAATGTCCCTCTGTATCAAAGCCATTTGTTTGACCTAAATTGCATGATGTCTTTCACTACCATCAGTTGTTTTTAATTAGCTCTCTTCTCTTCAAGGGAAAACAGTCTCTCCCTCTTTCCTTCTGTTTGCAGGTAATTCTCACTTTCACATTTTTGAGCAACATCATTTATTTTCTGCTTACTGCCTATTAATGTTTAGTCAGATCTCCTCTGAAATGAACAACAGTCTTGCAAAAATGGAGATAACAAGACATTAAAAACAGTATGCTGGCATGCCTGTCACTTCTATTCACAGAACTTGCCTTCAGTTGCTTAAGCTTTAAAAATGCTTAACAGTTCAACTGAATTTTCAGCTTTGATTCTAGCTCATTATTTCGACTACTTCCAGAATTATTTGGACCAAGCCTGTAGTCTTCATGCTTTTGGAAAACTTCAAAAATTTATTTATTTATTTATTTATTTATTTTGCTTGTTTACCCTCCTACCCCAAAACAGAGTGATCAATTCAAAAACAAGGAGCACAGTGCATCTGCTATAAAACAGTAGACGTGACTTTCTATGAACAGCTGTAGTACTAGAGTATGTAGTGGTGGAAAGTTATTCTTTGGTCAGGCACGTATCCAGAAGGAGAAATGTCTTTCCTTATTCTTGAAAAAGTCAGTTTTGATTTGGCCAAATGACGAAATTAAAACTCATAAAAAAGATATTTCACAGCTTATAACCATTTTATAGCCTGCTGAACTTGGACTCAGTGGAAGAAGTCCCACTGATTCAGGTAAACTTTGTGCCTTCTTTATACAGCTGGGTCTTCTGTGAAGAACCCTGAGGTGATTAAGATAGCTCTCAAGGTAGCACATTCACTACTTTCTCAGCTGGAGTGAATTACTTCAAAAGCCAAGGATTTTTCAGTTAGCTGCTGTACCATGGAGGTTTATGGTGTTTCCAAACTTGTTAAAGATGTCTCGGGGTTCACTGGTGTTATACATACTTGTACATATGTTTGATGTTTGTGTCTTTTTATGCAGTTGGAAATTATGTTACACAATGGTCTGTTCTGGAGAACTGTGAAATACTATCTTCTGGCCACAATGGAGAGGCATAGGAGAGGCATAGGCACTGCCAGAACTCTTGATATTTTTGATTTTAGACTAGGGGAGAGAGAATGTAAAACTCAAAATGTAACATCTACTTCCATACAAATAAAGAAATTAAGAATAAAACACCTTCAAAATTAAGTGAGAAAACTGTTATGTGACTGTTTAGTGTCTCCGTAAAAGTCAGTGGATGCAGACATCCAGTGAGAGAGAACATTTTTAATGTTTAAGGTGTTTATATTCATCATGTATTGAATTTAATGGAATTACGTTTAGGAAATAAATCCCCTCAGAGGAGGATTCCCTTTTCTTTTTTTTCTCTGAAATATTTCTTACAGTCACTTGGAATCACAATATTGTCCTGGTGACTAACAACATTCCTCTTGCTTTTGGACAGATAATAGAAGTGTTATAAACCATTGCATTAATAACAACTTCTGAAAACATCTTTATGGCGTGGATAAATGATTATATAATCATAAATATTCCACAGTGTTAAAAAAAGAGAAATTATTTGGGATTTTATTTAGTGAATTACTTCAATAGTGACTATGTTTCTGAAAATATGAATATGTTTATGCCAATGGACATTTCATAAACTCTTTCTCTTAGTAGTGATGACAGCAATACCTGTGGTAAGCAAAACTGCCAAAAAAGCTTGCATTCCAGTGGATGAGAAGTTCTAAATTGAGGCTGCTCTTATCCATAGCCTTAAAAAAAAGTACCAGTATAACAGGAATAGAAGGAACAGAGAAAATGATTGTGTGAAAGACATGGAGAGGCAGGTGAGAGTTGAGTTTTTTTTTTTAAAAAAAGCACATGTTGAAAACATTAATTTATATATCTATGCTCATTTACTCCTTTGCTAAATTAGTGAGTAAGGACCATGCAGAGAATCCTGATCCAACCAGGTACTGAGCTCAGATTTTCATTTCCATATTTAGAATGTTAATACAACATCATTCCTCCTATGAATTAGTTGTGGTAGATTATTAGTTTGTCAGTACATATCAGCACAAATACTAGTACCACATAAATGTGGGTTCTTTATCAATAAGACTGATTGTGTTTAAAATGCAGTTGCTCCTTGTATCTCTCAAGTCTTACTTATACTGTCTGGAAATGGTCTCAAAAGAGTCTTCCAAAAATAGTTCTTAAGTACATTTTTAAATACTGCTTTTTTTGGACATTAATTGGGAGTTAGAGCAAGATCTGGGAGAATTCCAACTTGGATTTAATATGTACGTAATATCTTCATCACAGTAATGTGAAGATTGGTTCAACAAGTAAGGAAGTCAGGATTCAAGACGCCAAAATAATCAGCTGGTTGAAAACTGGCAGAGCTCCACTGACTTCAGTGGATTACTCTGATTTACATTAGCTAAGAATTATGCCTAACAATTGATTTACAATTCAAGAAGGTAAAAACTATTTTCAAGAAAACAAACAAAAACAAACTTTAACAATTTTTACATAATGTAAAAAAGAGAGGACATAGCTAGATATTACTGCTGTTGTAGTTGCTGAGATGAAAAGGGTATTGTTGGGTACTTTCTATGATTTAATAGTGGTGTTTTTTTTTCCCCTAGAAGAGCAAAGAGAATGTTCATAAGGTAGTTCTGTATGTACAACAAATTGAGACTTGAAAGCAAGATTACAGGATACACTGTAAAATCTTTAAGAAGGTACAAGATATCTAACATGCTTCTTAAATATCTCTTGACAAAGGCACAGCTTAGTATATGCCCTTTAATGGTATAAAGATGTGTTTTAAAATATAAAATAGTGATGTAATTGTCATTTCAACTTAAAAGAGTTCACGTAACTGTCCTACTTGTGAACTCTCTGTGCTGTCAGACATTATGAAGCTGCTCTGGTAAGAATGATAGTAGTCTCTACAGAGCAAATAGACTTTCAGGGAAAAAATAAAGGTATAGACAGCACTTTAAAAGAATTTTAAAATCCATGCAGCAAAATAAATATTGAGCATGTATCTTATCTCACTAGCTTCATTTATCTGTAGATGTTCTATCTTAGTAAAAAAGAAAGTGCACACAAAGTTCAAAGTCAAGTTCTTTTCCTATGAAGTTACCTGAGCATGCTGAAAAAAATAGGTAGAGACCCTATTGAAACACAAGATTAAGTAAATAAGTAGTCACATTTTGATGGAAGTATGCTCAACTTCTATTTTCACATGGACATTTCACAGCAAAGGCCCATGACTAAGCTAATTGACAGCTCTCTTAATCTAATAAACTACAACAAGTATGCTTTTGATTTCCAGCTCCTATAATACCTCTAGGGACAAGAGAGAAGAGGGAGGGATCCTTGCAGTACACAGAGGGAGACCTCAGAGTAGAGAATATGCCTTATAGCAATGCACAAGCCTGTCTGTACCAAACTGATTGAAGAGAATCCTATTTTACATAAACACTGTATTAAAAATGTGGGTCTGTTAAGAGCTTTGACATGACAAACACACAGGAGCATCACTATGACTACTATGGCAAAGAAATGCCATCTTGTACAGTGTAACCTTTTCAAGCAATGGCATAATCAAACAAAACAGCAGTTAGAGATGCTGTTACAAGCAAATCTAGTCTCTGAATCTGTTTCCTTTTTGGTACATTGCTGCAAAAACAATCCATGCATGATGTTCATAAGGCATGCTGTTGTTACAATCCCAGGAGCTGTAGAGTGAACTCATATAGACTGACTTGGCCTTTAAATGATATTCATACTGAGATAGAAATACTGTTCCTTCCTCCAAAATGAAACAGAGATACACACGGTGTTTGTTACGTGGCAACAAGTTCCATTCACAGAGTCAGTCCACCAGCAACTGTTAGATAATTATTTTCTCTCTTGAATACTATTTTAGAATAATTAGCTCTTTCTTGCTGAACACGCAGCCACGTTTCTGCATGAGCACATTTCAGCCATTGCTCAGTGTGAGGTCTATGTGCCTACCACACAGATGGTGGGAGTCTGCTGAAGCTCTCAGATTGGCAGCAGATTTCCAGTCCGTGCTTTCAGATTTTCAGGTCCTTGGATCAGTCCATAGAGTTTAGCTGAAATGAGTGACTTTTAAGAGACTGGTCTCTGATTTGAGCTGCCCTGGAGCATGAATGTTCAGGAAGGCTTCCTTCTGCCAGAAGGAATTATAACCTAGTGGTAATTTTCTGTTGGACTTATTACAAGTTTCAGCAAAGATACTGTTATGTTCTAGAAGCTCCACAGATATAGGCATGCCACTAACTTTTTATCTGTAGAAGCTGTCATATGCCACTAAATTTTTATCTAGAGAAGCTGTCATAAAGAGCTTTCCTTGATCTCTTCATTAACTGTATAGAGATCTGTGCAAGGGGAGGCTTTAGCCACTTTCTTGAGATTAATGTAAAATTTCTATTTGCATGTGTCTTCCCTACTATCATCATAGGTGGTCTGAAATTCCTGGTGTGAAAGATGGCTTGACAGACAAGTTGGCAGTAAATGTTTTAATTCTTACTATTTTTCTCTGTGATCTGCATCGTTGCTTTTCATTAAAAATCATAAAGTTAATGGAATGAATTAGTGAACACTTTATATAAATTTGGAATTATTAATTCAAACAATTAAGCCAAGACACATAATTTAAATTTCCATTTATTTTTAGTAGCTTTACTCTTTTTTTTTTTTTTTTTTTTTTTTTTTTTTCCTCCTTACTGTATTTATCAGGTTGGATTCAGCTTGAATATGGTTTAGCCAAAGGCAAAGAGTTTTGTACCTCGTGCTGTTCTCTGATGAACTACCAGATGGACCTAGGGGATATATGGCCACATTCCAGAATATACTACATTCATCCTTGTTAAGGTTGAAGTAATGGAGAGTTTTATGACTAAGAAAAGTATAAAAGAGATCTTGAGAGATCTCTTTTCTTGATTTGAAAAGAGATCTTGATTTTTTTTAAGTAGGTTTGATTTCAAGAATAACATCCCAAATGCAATTAGTTTGCATTTCTCTGAAGGCCTTTTCTATGGACTTTGCAAGTCTGAATTTCATTTGGTTGTTCTGATTGTTATAGATTAAGATTAATTTGTCACTATTTTAACCCTGAATTTTTAGACATTTATGACTTCTGATCAAACAGAAATATATTGATGTGAATATGTGCAGTCTCTATCCTTCATCACCCCTGAAACTTGAAAAAAGATAACTAATGCCTCAACAGGTGTAGGCATATCATGGAAGCTGTTCACTGCATGCCCTGGGTGTACCCTCTAGTGTTCTAGGAAAGGAAAGCAAGTGTTTAAAGAAGTTGAATATGGGAATAAAGGAGTCTTTCATGTGCAGGCAATAGATTGTGGCACCAAGTCAGGTTCATAATGGCTGGTCTCAAAAGTCAGAAAGTATTGTATCCTTTCTGTTTTCCTTTTATTTCTTTTAATTTTCTTTAAGAGAACAAAAGTCTAAAATATTTTTATCAAGTAAAATAAAGAATTTTTAGTCATAAAACTTAAACACAACTAAATTTTAAAGTGTCATTTGGAAAAGAAAATTAAAAACAAAACTAACAAAACAAAAATTGCAGGTGTTTTGAAATTATTGAAGTATTTCTTGGAACTTCATTGGATTACTGGTTTTATATTAGATGAAAATTCCTTGAGTTCATGCCATTTATACAAGTGGTTCTAGCAGGTCTATAACTGCAGTTTTCTGTGAATGCATTTTCTTACACTGTTTTTCTCAGGAGCAGAAGGAGAAAAATCTGAAAACATGGAACCAACTCTGAATTTTCTTATGCCCTCAGTAATTTGTAATGTAATAGATAGTTTATCAGAAATTGGGAATGGGTGAGTGGGCTGAGTATGAGGCTAGTGCTCTGAAACGCCTGAATTGTAAGCATAAATTGGCTATTGTACACCATTTACATTTGTGTCTTTTGCCTCATCCTTAAGGAAAGGACAACAGTTTGCTGTTGGAATGGGGTGTGGTGGTGGGAAATGAGTCTGAGTTTACTTTTAGAATGGAATCTCTTGACTTGAACATTGTTATGAATGGGTTGTTACAGTGAAGCCTCGGCATTTCATGTAACCATTGAGAAGCTGGAGTCCATTTACAAGATTTTAAATAATATATGAGATGGGTTAGACTGGTTAGAGATTAACAAAATACAGAAACTGGATTTTTATAATACAGTATTTACAAAGGTATGTCTCATTTGAGTAGTATACCACTGCTACTGCTATGCTCTACAACCAAACACTAAAGCTGGAAACGTTAAAAATAGAATCCTCCAAACTAAATTCTGTTGAGTTTACACATTGCTATCAATGTCAAGAGGTCAGTAAAATTAAATCACATTTAAAAATGCAGACTGGAAAATTTGAAGACACATCTGCAAGTTCTCTTTGTAATCCAAATGGAAATTAAGTGATTGTCAAAACACAGGGAGCCTCATTTATTATTTGCAGATGCTGCTCTCCCTCTGCTCCCTTAGCAATAAACTGGCATTTTGAAGAGTTCCTTCTTCCAGCAGGCAAAATCAGCTGTAAGTCATTAAGAATAGGTGGCTGCATTAACAAAGCTTGTTCAGACTCAAGGGAAGGAAGGGGTAGCCTAATATTACTGTAGTTTTAATTACTATTTGATGATCTGAATAATCTTTGTGCAAAAAATGTTCTTGGTTCATTCCAAGAACATTTTTTTAAAATCAGCTTTCCACTGATTTTAACACTAATATAAATTGTCCTAACACTAAGACAAACTGTCCTATTCTTGCCTCACTTTGTGGTCATATACAGATGATGGTTGTAACTAATCAAGAAAGCTAGTCAATTTTCAAGTTTTCTGGTTAGTAAAACATCAAAATAGAATTTGCTAATACCCTATGAATAAAAATAACATCTGGGGAGAGTCAGTGGGTGTTAGATGGCATTAACAGCAGCTGAGGCAGGATAAAATTTCCTAAAAGTAAACGAGTTTGACAAATGACACAAGTGCCCACCTCAAAATATACCAGAAAAGCAGAAGAAATATAAAACACTTTCTTTCTATTTTTCTTCTGTTACAAGAAAAAAAAAAATCATTTGTAAACATTCTACTCACTTCATGGGTTGGGATTCAAGGGTTCTCATCCAGTATCAGCTAAAAGTTTGAGCTAAAATCTGAAAATGCTGTGAAACCATTAAATGATGTAGTCTCATTACTTAGTACTGTATTGCTATCACTGTGAAACAAAATCACATGCCTTAACTACATTTTTTAATTAAGGGGGATTTTCAGATCCATCTTTGATGTTGGTACAAAAGCAGAGGTAGGTACTCATGTTTTATGAAGATTTGAATGCAAAATAACAATTACAAAAATTACTTCTTAATTTTAAAGTCCTCTAGACTACTTTCTTAATTATCAGCTGTTGAAAGTGTCTGATGATTCGATCCTGCAAAGTATCCCTGATTATCTGCTTTCCTTTAAGTAGGCACCTGAGTGAGCCAATTGACTCTGGCACTACTTAGATTCTTTCTGATGTTAACTGAGGCATAAGTGTTTCCAAAATGGTGCAGAATTGAGCTTAGCCTGCACATATTACCTAGGAATGAACTCTCTGTGATAATTTCTCTCCTAATGTGTACATCAGTGCTATGACATGGCATGGTTTTCAAAGAGGTAGCTGCCATGTCATGTCATCTCAGATCTTAACAGCAGTCAGTGATCAGGCAAGTGATTCTGAAAAGCAACAGGTACAGTAAACTATTTTTTCCTTTGTGTTATTGTCATGAATTTCAAAAATGAAGGCATCAGCCGGTTGCTAGGGAGCAACTGTAATCTTATTTATACATCATATAAAGCAGAGAGTAAGACACATTTAAAGTACTCAGTCAGATTTCTTTGTGTATAGAACTTGAGAAGGAACATTTTTCAGTGTGTTCTGCAATGGATCACTTGTGATTCAAAGAAAATAAACGTCTTGTAAGACAAAAAAAAGAAGTTTTCTGACATGTATTAGAAATACAAATTGTAACTTTGAAAATGGGATATGATAGTGAGAAGACCAAATTTGTTCCCCCTGGATAGATTACATAGTTGTCTATGACTGTTCAAAATTTGTGTTAAAGGAAAATATCCATAGCAATAAAAAGTTAGCAGTAATAATCACTCAAGTGGATTGGAGTGATTTTGTCTTCTTTCCTGCTTCCAAGACCTCTTCCAAGATTCTCTCAGGAACCTGTATGAGAAGCTAGCTTTTCTAACTGTAATAGAGCATGAGGGCTATTTAAATAAAATCACAGACTTGCAGCCCAGGCCAACGCCTGCCACAGCGTAGCAAGAGTCATGCAATGAATGTGCATCTTTCATTCTCTCAATTTGTACAGAAATGTTTGACTTTCCCTGGTGAGTCTGGTAGAAAGCAAGAAGACTGTGTCTTTGTAGGGGATTTATAAATATGTCCTTGAAGACTGAGTGGAGAGGGGCATGTTCAGCTGAGGAACAGGCAGTTTTTTCATCTTTACTACATTCAGCTGTTGTCCTTGTTCTTGTGTTGTTTCATACTCATATGACACCCCTCCAACATATTTCTTCTCTAAAACCTTACAGTTTATTATACCAGAATAAATATTTAGCATTTAGAAAGCCATTTTAATTCATTCTTTCCTGAATACAAAAGTCCATGGCTATTGACTTCAGAGAAAAATTAAAGCATTTTTTGTGCTATGACCTTACGGATTTTACTTAGTCATGCAATGAGGCTTTATTCTCTCAAAAACGCTAGGGTTTTACTGATAATTTGGAGAGCTTTTAACAGAACATTAGTGATTAAAGTACTAAAAATGATTTTAGATGTAAAAGCCATCAGAAACTTACATTCACTTGGTCAAAGCAATTTCATAAATTGTATTCAAATTAGCTCTTCTTAACAAGCCATGGAGCCTGCCAAATTGCATTTTGAAAGGCGAATGAGAACACCTTTGCTGATAAGACCCTTTATGGCTATTTGACATGAGCTTTTGCTAATTGTGTTTGACTGCAGGGTGGGAGGCTTTGAGAATGAGAAGTTTGTTACAGAGAGCCAAATTCTGAGGCATGTATCATTTCCCCATGTGCTGCTGCACTGAACTGCTGCAGTGTTAGAACTGAGGTAGAGAAAAGGGGAGCAGGCAACAAATAAATTATATACACCCCTCTTAAATAATTAGTGAATATTTCTTACGCTGTTGGTAGTTCTCATGCTTCAGGAAAATAAAGGAGTGCATTAAGTTCTGAGTTATTTCTGATGCCTTTTGTTTAAGATGTTGTGGGATAAATCTTCCACCAATGATACTGACAGAGGAGAGAGGTGCTACGAGCCCTGGAGTAGGGTAACATGGAGAGGAAGGGAAGAGTCAGCAACTCAACTCTATTGGAGATCTTGTGCAAGACTCAGTCTTTTTCTTTTTTTCAGAGGGGGAGGTGGGCGGTGTTGTAGAGTGGAGTGGGAGGAAGAGAGGTATTGATTTCCTTTTTTTTTTTTTTTTTTTTTTTTTTTTTTTTTAATTAAAGACACACAGTAGTTTCTGAACCCAACCTTGTAGTAGGGCTTTCTCAGTGGCAGGACCCACAATGCAGGTTAAAAAGGTTTTAAACTGAAGTATGAACAGGACTGCTGTCATTTGTGGCTGTTATCTCCTTGTTAAATGGTTTGGGTTTTTGAACTATTCTTATAGCTGGTAAAAAGAAAATATTCCTTTTTTTATTATTATTATTAAGTATGCTCCCACTAGACCATACTTCAATAGTCCACAGCTTTGAAGTCACCCAGGATAGGAGGTTTAGGAACAAATTCCCTATAGGAGTGGGGTGTGTGGAAAAACTGGAATGTTTGTAGATGGGAGTTTACAGGGTCAAGTTTGCTGTAAGAATGGATTACACGTAGGGATGAAAACGTATATTTTCCATCCAGGTTCTTGAACCCTTGCATGTATGGCTTACTATAACTTTGCTCTGTACTCAAAGGTTAATTCCAGAGTCAATTTAACTCAGAGTCCTGTGCAAATTTGATGTTTTTCCAGGGAAAAATATCTAAGAAAATCTGTAGTCATTGGTTGTAAGATAAAATTTATTACTTTTTTTTTTTTTGGGTGTGTGGGGGGTAATTTTCATCTATACTATTAAAGTCTTCCAACAACAACAACAAGAGATTTTGTTGTCTTCCTGAGATAAAATTTCTGTGTTGCAATTTTGAAAATCAAACACCTTAAAAACATCCAAACTATAATCAGTGTTTGTTATAAAGTATCTTTCTTTGTAGTGGTTTTCTACTCTTGATGCACTGAATTTTTAAAACTATTGCTACTATACCAAGAATTAGAGCATGTTCCAATTACTTAATTACTGATGGAAGAACAGAATTTCTGTAGGAAAATAAATAAATAAATAAATTGGTGTTCTGAAATTCAAAAATGATGGAAACCTTTGACAACTTATGAGACATGCCTGATAAAAAAAATGCAGATATAACTGTAGTTGTCAGAAATTTACATGCAATAACACCCATCAGCTACAAGCATCAGAGGGAGACAAATTTGGTGAGTCTCTTTAAGGTCTCCATGGCTTTAACCCGAAAAACCTGGCAGGGCTGGTAGACTCAGCCTGGTCTGCAGTTTCTCAGTTCTTGTGCTGGCTTGCAGCCAGCGCATTAGTGCTGGACCTGTTCCTGTGTGTGCCTGGAATTACTTCCCGGGAGACAGCACAGCCCCATCAGGCAGCCTTTCGGAGAGGCAGAGTACTTGAGTAAACTAAGGCCATCTGTTGGTTGCATAAATTAGTTCTCCCCATTTGCCCATCTAGCCATAAGGTATCCACTTTTTGTTTTCTTTTACCAAATATATTTTTCTTTCTTTGTACACTTCTATCCAGGACAGACATAGGCAAATAATTTTTTTAATATTTTTTCTTCTTTACTTCTCGTGGTTGTACGCCGCTCATTGTAGCGGCTTTGTTTAACAAATCAAATTATCTCATTTATATGTGCTCTGCTTTGTAAACAACAATTCCTCACTAAAAATGACCTTTATGCATGCCAGAGAAGA
The DNA here is from genome assembly GCF_011077185.1 of Oxyura jamaicensis. NCBI lineage: Eukaryota > Metazoa > Chordata > Aves > Anseriformes > Anatidae > Oxyura > Oxyura jamaicensis. Next base: position 9,668,508 of record NC_048893.1, read on the forward strand.
AACATCCCTTCCTCCTTCCTCTTTTTTACCCCTTCCTTTTTTTATCATTTCCCTTTTTTTTCCCTCTTATTTATTCTTCCTTCCTCTTTTCTTTCCTCATGAGTACTTATACTATAATATAAATAAATTGATTGCATTACCATAATTTAAATCATTTAATTCAAAAGCATGTTGGTTGTTCAGTATTCAAGGAAAAATTAAATTCAGCAATAATTATTTAGTTTCAGCTTCAGTCATTTTAAAAAATCTCTCTTACTTTTTTCTTAGCCCTCTGTGAGAATCTGATTCCTTGAGAATTTAGGAGTTGAATGTTCAGTCACCAGAATCAGTCAATTTTGAAGATTTATTAAATGATTTTTAGTGTCACTTTTTAACCATCAAACAAAAATGTGAAGTATTTCTTTCATGAAGCACATTGGGATTATCCTAACAACAATCTTTCTGTAGATCTCCAGTAAGAACAGAGGATTTACTGATGTTTGTTCTGTCAAGTCACTGCTTATTTTGAATGTCAGTTGCCATCTTAATTTATTTCCATTTTTTCCTCTTGCAGATATATTTGAAATACAGAGATTTGTATACTGTAGAAGCTAACAACCCTCGTCAGCTAGTGGAAATTGCCGCCAGAGACATTGAAAAACTACTGAGTAACAGATCCAAGGCCTTGGTGGTGAGTACTAATTGGTTAGGTTTTCTATTTAGTATTTCTAAAAATGTTTATGTACTATTGAATCATGATTTTATTGTTATTTTTGCTGCCTATACACTTATGGGCAGTGTCAGCTTGATGTGTACAGAACATGACATGTAGAAAGATAGCTCACAACTTCATGGTATAAAATGAACTCATTAGTTAGTTGGCATAGGTCAGATACTTATAATATTGATGGACAGATTAGAAAGTATGGCCAAGGAACAAATCAAGTTATAAATAGATCAGAAAATAGCCCTCTAAGTGATGCACATGAATGTTTATGACTTGAAGATCACTGTACTCTACAGTCATGATCTTGGGGAAACAGGAATTGAAGATTTTTCTTTAAAAGTGATTTAAAAGAATGGTGTCTTTGAAGTTATGATGTTAATTTTGGTATTATTGCTAAATAAATCTGTTGATACTTGTTTTCTTCATCTTTTCAGTTCCTCAGTCTTTCTTGATGGTAACAACTAATTCTTCTCTTTCAACAAATGTAGCCATGTGTGAATCACATTTATTTCTAGATCTATTCTATTTCTGACTTGATAATTTAATCTGTATTTCAATCATGTTTTGTATCAGCAAAGTTAATCCTGAGCTACTAGTGTGAAGATTGTGCTGCATGATGATCTCACGATTCTTTATGGTTTAAATAAGCAGCAGCTATTTTTTGAAAATGTTTTTTTGTCAGCAGTCCCTTTCTGTTCTGTCTTATGAAAGGCCAAACCTGAATAATTGCTTTTTATGACTCCTCCTTGCAAAAATATGAATCCTGTAATGTAGTTTGCCTTTCAGATGATAGTGACCAAATACACACAAGGGGGACTGGATGAATTCATAAACATACTTTTTATATAGTAGAGCTATTAGAAAAAGGCTTAAAGGACAGAATAGCAGGTTGGGATTCCCTGAGCAATTGCATATCCACTTTGACTTGCAGATGAGCTTGGATGTGTCATTTGAAGTGTAAGGGAGAAGAAAGAAGGATTAATTCACCAGACTTTAGACATCTACTGTGTAGACATTAAAACTCTGCTGGTTGTCCTAAAGACCCTTTTTGTTCAGTGGAACAAAGCAGGCACTTCTCAGTCAGGACTGACCTGAAATGTTCTAAGACTATAAAATGGGATGAGCTACAGCCAGGAGTATGGACTTCTCTCTTCTTTATCAGAGGTGCCTAGATGTACATATCTGTGCTGTTGGTGTGTAAAACTAGGGTAAATCAGTTCCACTCCAGCAGTCCTTCTATCACCACAGTTTGACTCGGCTGAAGAATCAATCTGCATGCTATGGTCTAACTTTCTTGTAGGAGATGAGAGGAAACTAGGGAAGTCATTTGCTTAGACAGTTGTCCATGCATAGGTACCACAGGAGGTATGCATTCTCCTGCTTCTTCTGCTTAGCAGGGGTTCACTCTTCCAGTTTACATAGCTTCCCTAACATGCAATGAAAATCAGTGTTGTCTGGGAAAAAAAATCTCTGTGCTTCAGTCAAATGGGTGGAAAATTGTTTGTTTGATTTCCTTTTGTAACTCAGTGGGTATGTGTTTATGTAGCTTTCTGTGGACTTTGTATTATTACTACAAAATATTATGAGGCATTTATAGACCTTTGTGAATACACCATTTTTTCTATCAATTTCCCATGAATTCATATAAGTCTGATATGTGTAAGTTATCACAGCCAAATTTTATTATTATCCCGAGACTCAAGATTCATGTAGAGATTTTTGCATTTTTGTATGGTGTATTTGTATTTGATTTTTGCACATTTTGTATGGTGTTTTTATCATAAAACTTTAAGAAAAATGAAATAAGTGTCTCATGCATACTTTAGAAAAGATTCCAGAACAGTTCTTCTGTGAACATGGAGGAAGAAGAGTGTCCCATCTCATTTTAGGTGAGCCCTTGATCGCTCTTTCAGAAGGGTAATATGATCCAGTTCCCTGAAGTAAAAGAAGATTAAATTAGGGAAAAGATGGTCTTTCACTGCAGCCTCTCTCTCTCTCAGAAAATATTTTTCAGAAATTCTCAGGTAATTTTAAATGTTCAAGTCAATAAGGCAAATAAAATCCCCCAAATGTATTAGTGGCTTAAGACCTATGACTTTAAAACCAGTTTTATTAGTTTGGAGGATGTGACTCATGATGTCTTTAGTGCTTGAGGTTGGCATTACTGACAGCGCTGCAGTGAATGTACAATACTTATTATTTTTAGCTACATGCTATCATTTTAGGATGTACACAGTGGTTCTCTGCATACCAGCAAGCTTTCTGCATGATCTCTATATCAATCTCGCTACTTCATGCAGAGTGTAATTCATCCTCAAACAGATGGCAATAATTTAGCTCCCCCCTGCTTCCCACAACTGAATTTGACTTTCCATCCTTTAAATACTAATCAGTGCTGTTTCTTTTTAATGTTGGAACACCTCTAAAGTTTATGTGACTTTTTTTTTTAATTGCCTGCGAATCACAAGAATTTACAAACATTAACTACATGATTACAACACAAATGTAAGATCCTTTTTGTGTGTGTGGTAAACTGTTTGAAATGATCTTTTGAAACTTTCTTCTACTCTTGTTCAAGAAGGACTGAGCTGACTTATGTATATAAATATCCGAGGGAAGGGTGTCGAGAGAATGGAGCCAGTCTCTTTTCATTTTTGCCCAGCAACAGGACAAGAAGCAACGGGCACAAACTGAAGCATGGGAGGTTCTGGATCAATATGAGGGGGCACTTCTTTACAGTGAGGGTGACAGAGCACTGGGACAGGTTGCACAGAGAGGTTTTGAAGTCTCCTTCTCTGGAGATATTCAAAACCCACCTGGATGCCATCCTACACAATGTGCTCTAGGTGATCCTGCTCAGCAAGGGGGTTGGACTAGGTGATCTTCAGAGGTACCTTCCAATCTCAGCCATTCTGGGATTCTGTGACTTTGTGATTTTGACTTGCAGAGGTTGTCAGATCCTTAATGTTTGTCTTGTGAAAAATTTACATGAATTTTGTGTACTTTTTTTGTCCTAATTTTATCTATCTATGGTAATCTATTGTGCTTTCTTAGTCACCCTATTTTGTTCATTTTTAATTTAAATATGTACATTTTTAAAAATTTTCAAAAACATTTTTTTTTCAGAAGATGTTTCTGGGTGTGATCAGTCAATAGATGGTTCCTGAGAAAATGTACGTTTCCTTTTGTATCAAATGCCAGACACAGCCAAAGCTCAAAAATCAAAAGCTCAATACTCAAAAATGAGTATTACCTTTCAAAATAGTAAACCCAAGTCAATGGTGATTAAGCTTTTAATGTGATTTCATTGTTTGATTTATGTTCTAATTTCTGATACAGACATCTTTCTCAACTATTACCAAGGTTAGCCCTTCTGGGAAGTTCTGTTATTGATTCTTTAAAAATATGTGTTTCTTATGTATATTTATGTACCCGGGTGTTTATTCTGAATAATAAAAATAAGGGGCGGGGGAAGGGGGGGAAGACTTAAGAAGCATTACTGAAGGGGAGAAATACCCTTTTATTAATTTAAGCCCTAGTCAGATCTCTTTGCTGACTCATATTTTACATCATTATTAATTCTAGATCACTTCATGTTTTTTTCCCTGATGCCATCACCTTAAGAGCTCCGAATGGCTCAGATATTTGCACTGGCTTTTCTACTTGCAGTTATCCTGGATTTATATCAGAGCTTTCAATGACTCTTGTTTTTAAATTTTCCTATTTTTAGGAAGGTTTTTTATACATTAGATCTCCTGAATCTGAACTGATACTTTCTAATAAGATAATTTCTTTACCTTCCATAAGTTTGCTTACTTTTTTTTTTTTTTCCATTGGCTACTTTATGCTTGCATTTTGTAAACTTTATGTAGTGAAGCTGAATTATTTATCTGAAGTTTAAGTCATCTTAAATCTATGATCTATGGGGTCACATTTTCTCTGAAATTAGAAGTGGAGTTGAACGCAAGTGTTACTAATGACTGCACAGAGGGTTTTACTGTAAGGGCTTATGTGACTCAAAGTGTTAATTAAGACCTGAATCATGAAAAGAATTTGATGGAAGAGGATTATACATCCTCCAGTAATGCCATGAGGAAGGTGCCAGTGAAGGTTATCAATAGTGTCATTGTTCAAACACTAGCATACTACAGAGATAGCTATGATTTTTCCTAGGCATGTTACACAGACAATCTCTGGGCAAGGTTATAATAAGTATTAGTGATGACTTCTAATACTATGTTGGCATCCCTTGAGCTGCAAGAGCACCTTTAAATGAAAAACAAACAACACTTGTATACCAAATTATATTTGTTTTTGTGCATCTTTATGCTAGAAAACTAATTAGGAAAGATAAAAATTACTCAGTTATGTGCATTATACAGGAAAGGCTTGAGTAATTTGGAAAAGCATTGTGATTTCATTTCTGGTTTATATATGAAACGATTTTAAGGAAAATTTGGACAAAGGTGACTTATTCCACTCTAAGGAAAGAAATTCTATTGTTGTTTTTCAATGTGTATGAATTTATGCTAATATGAAAAAATGTTTGTGAGCAGCTTTAAAGGTGGTTGAAATAGATGTATAGCTGTGCAAGCCCTGATCTGAACTCAGAGGGATTTGCTAGATGGCTTTTGCCAGAAAATGTGAACCATAGCAGAAAAGGCAAAGATGAAAAGAACACGGAGATTTTTCTAGCAAATTGCAATGGAGAAGGAGGGTCATATCAGCTGTGAGGGAGACCAGCACCAGCCTCATGGTCAAGGATATCAAAGAACGTTAGGTAACAGAGCCTGCTGTTTAAACAGTGAATGTTTCTTTTTTTGCTTTACTGTTGATTACTATTGCATACTTACCTGTCCTAACTCTTAACAAGTATACACCATTTCAGTATTATGGGATTTCCATAGTTATATGACACTATGTGCAAGATCATATTCTGTCTCTATGTATCCTGCTAAAAGGTGGTATATAGGCTAGCTGTGCTACCAATGTGACCTGCATTTGCATGTTTGTGATAGTGGAGGCTTTGAAAATGTATCCTGCAGTAACTAAGGGCAAAACTCCCAAAGGTTCTTGTATGCTTTTCAGGTACTCCTCATTCATCAGTGCAATAGCTGTCTGGAGCTATGTAGATCATGCTAGTAGATCATAAGCTTTTAGTTCTGCTGGAAGCAAAATTATATAATTAAAAACTTTTTTATATACAAGAAAGTGAAGATACTTGCATTTGGAAAATACTATTTTATGAGTATCACTAGAAATACTGAAAAGTACATGACATTGTAATATATTTATAAAATACGGTTAGAGGAGTTACAAATATTTTCCCACAGACTGTGTAAATTTAAAACCTTTTAAACTCATAAATATGTGAAGTGGATTCATGACATATTTCTTTATTACTCATGTAAAACACTGTAGTAAGCTTAAGCTTTGCAAAGATCCCGATTCTTGTTGTCACGCTTTAAAAATTTGTGAATAGTGTTTTTTAGAAAAGTATATTTTAAAAAATCAGTGGCTTGCAAAAGGCTTTTGGGATTTAGTTTTTCAGTTATCCATCATGTTGTGAGGGAAATGAAGTATGACTTACCTTAAAGTAGTGTCTGATCCAGTGGTGCACACTAAACCCAAGGTGCAGCCTCATTCTTCTGCAGTGTGGAGTCATCAGTTGTGCAGCTGTCAGCCTTCATCTGTCCACCTGAGCAGCCCATTACTCATTAGGTAGCTGGGAGCATCTATAGTGTTTCATCTCAAGAAAATCTGAAGTTTTACCTTCTTGCACTTTTTTTTTTTTTTTTCCCAGCTGAAGAGAGTTTAGATCTTTTAGGTAACAGAAGATTAAAGTTGAGAGAAAATAATGACTAAAGAACACCTGCTAACAGTCTTTGCAAGCACAGCCTGCAGAAAATGTTGGAAATAACATCAAAATATCCTCTTTCCTGTTCCAGTAAGGTCCTTTTCCACATTCTTATGTTACTTACATGTTAGTTCCTTGTTTGTATATTTTGAGATGAATTGTACTTGTTCTCCTATCCGAATTCAGATTTATGCATATTACCCTGTAAATGTCCTTTCCCATAATGAAATCTCTCTTTCTGCAAGGCCTTGCATCAGTGTCAGTACTTTGTCAACACAATAATGCATACCGAGTGCATTATTTAATAAACTTTTGTTCCATTACTGCCCATATTGAAAGGAAACAGCATAATCATTTGTATAAAATTCAAGTTCCACCACAATACCTTTCACCAGAGACTGAGAGACTTTCATATTTTCACTGTCAAATTCTTGCCTAATGTTTCTTTGTATTGCTTTATGTTGGGTTATTTACTTTTACTTGTTTTCTTTGGGCTGTAGAGTTACATGTAATTTTGCACATTATTGTCCAGATTTCTTCAGACATCTCAACCAGAGACATCATGTCTTCATTCTAGCCTTTATGCCTTGGGTTCTTCTGAAAACTGAGGAAAGTGTGTTTCCATGGAAACTGAGGCACAGATTGTGTGCTAGGAGGCAGGTTGCCTGTATGTGACGTTGGGAAATGTCCAAGGTGCACCATTGTGGCTGGGAATGAGGAGCTCAGTGTTTATCTGCTAGTTCAAATAGTTTCAACACAGCTGTGCAAGTCTGTCCAGATCCCCTCATATTTTCCTACTCATAGGGAATAAGACTTCAGTATCTTGTAATACAACTGGAAAACTTAAATAAACATGGTATAATGTATTTCAAGATTCCTGGGCAGAGATGCCATCCACTTGAAATAGAATTGGGAATTTTTCTGTAGTCTGAAAGATCTATACAACTAAAATAAATTTTGTAGGTGTGCTTGATGATATTTTGGGGGAGAAGGATTCCAAAGCTCTGACCTGAGTTTTGTTTTGGATCCCTAAAACACACCTAGCATCCTAGAGAGCTTTCTTAGGCACCTGCTTTCTTGTCTGTGAATGATAAATTGCTTATACTAACAAGATGTCTTTCTATTTTTTTAAAATACATGATAGATAAATTTTGATTGACTGCTCGTGTTTAGTGGAACCTGCACTGGGCAGCAGCTCTTGCTTAGTGCTCTGTTGTAGCTCAGCCACTGGTCTCCTGAGCTGCTGCAGAACTGTCAAAGAAGCCTGAATTCTTACACCTAACACCAAAAGATTAACCACTCCATGAAGGCTTGGGGCAGGTTTATGAGATAAAAATATCTGTGTAAACATGTGGATACACATGTGAATCTGGACACACTTGTACAGGTGTGTTGAAGTTGCATCTGAATTATATTCCAGTATAGATACTGTACACGTATATATGTACACACACAACTATCTTTTAATCTAGAGGATAAACAAACGAGACATCTGCCCAGAGAGAAGGATCTGCAGCTTGGTTCTCTTCTTTCCCATTTAAGCACCCTGATCACAAGGCTCAAGTCCTCCAATCCGTAACACAATCTGTGCACAAATCACTTTCTGAAACAATTTAATGCTAACAACTGCCCTCTGCTGTCATTATCATCCCCCTCAAAAATGTTAAATTAATTTATTCTTGTTCTCAGACTGTGAGGACCAGAGTATTCACCCTATAACCTGAAAATTATGTTATTTTCAAGAGGTATAATTTCGATACTCCTAAAGTATCTGCAATCCTGACTTCCCTCATTATTTTGCAAAAGACGACATGGTAAACACTGTGATTTTGTCATTAGGAGATGCTGATGAATTAGGTCTTGAGTTGATGGAGGCACTTTGTATTTCCTTTTTCTTCTTTCACACACCAATGCAATATCCCATAGAATCAACAGAGAAAGGGAGAGATCCCAGTTTTACTGGTGTGCTGTGATGGCTTCAGAGTGTTCATCAAGGCATAGTCTTTCCCTTCTTTCATAGCTGATTTTAAGGACTTAAACCTTGTTGGAAACTTATTTCAAAACTAATTTCAGTAAATACATTAAAAAGCAACACTTACATTTTGACTTTTTTTTTTTTTTTTTTTTAAATTTCAAGTGTTTCTACCATTTTGACTCACTTGCCAGTTACAGGCACTGCTGGACTATTGTATTGGAAAGGGCTCAAACTGGAGAGATTCAGAGAAGGAAAATAGCTTGTATTGTGGTTTGTCTCATAGTAAGTAACACTTTCCAACACTTTATATTTTCCTGATACATGAGAAGCTGGTCATCATGCAGAACAATCAGAGCTTTGTGTGCTGGGTTGGTTACCAAAATAAAATTTCAGGTCTGACATAGGAGGAAGAGAAAATGTACATGGATAGAAAAGGGCAAACTAACAAAAGTAAATTAGTGGTTAAACAGATTATCAGAGTTTTGTCTATACTTGGTTTTAGGCAGTACATGTATATAACTATGAAAAGGTTTTCTGGTGGTTTTCACTGTAACATTGGAATTGTTAGGTTATAGCAGTTTCTTCTGTTTAATCTTTCAAAATATTTTATTCCTTTATTTTAGCTTTCTATTTCACCTTGGGGGTGACTCATGGGTTATACAGAAGGTATTTAATGAAAATATTCCAGTGTATTAGCGGCATTACAAAACAAATTATTTAAATTCTGATGAAATCCTGGTAAAATACAAATAAAATGAAGGGTTGTCTGGGTGAGCACTATAAGATGCTATGTTTTTATATGATAGTATGTCATGGTTCTTTAAGTTTTTTTCCATTATGTATGTATTTGGTGGAATTTCACAGTTAGGACTCCAGCTCTATTTATGTGTTTACTTTTTATATCTCCATCAATTCTGTATATTCTGAGTAATTCACCAAGATGAGAAATGTCTAAATTTTATTTCTGGATGCTTCATGCGAGTGTTCAGAATAGACATTGTCATCTCCTTTTTGCAGTGTTAGATTTAGATTTCAGTCCATGACTAGAGTTGGCCCAAATAATAGAAATTGCTACTTCAGTTGCAGCAGAAACTTTGCAGGTGAGTTCAAGATTGGTACTGCAATTCTTCTAAAACTGGCTTCACTGGCAAGTTTTCACACTATGAACTAGGCTTTTTTAAACTATAATACTGAGTCAGTTAGCCTGTATAAACTTTGCTTAAATCTCCAGATGTTAATCTCGTCTGTTTTGATAGTCAGTAGTAGTTGCTGAAGAAAAACAAACAAACAAACAACAACAACAAGAAAGACAACAACAACAACAAAAAATGTGCTTTGGACTGACAGCTAGTGATATGTGACGCTTATGAAGTCAAACATTTGTCAACTTGTCCACTTGTCAGATATTTGAATTTGTTTTTGTCTTGCCTGGAGTCTTATTTTATTAACTGAAATACAGGTTCTATAGATACAGCAATATGCCTCAGAGGATAAATTCACATAACTCACATACCTTGCAAGGCATCATGAAAGTCTGGAAAAATAAATCAAGAGGGCTTACAATGAAAGTCTGTACAGATATCGCCTGTTTCAGTGTTTTTACTTTCCACGGCTTAGTTGATCTGGCTCCTGCAGATCTTGTATTCTTCTTGACATATAAAGAGGGGGGTCATTCCTCCCACTTCTCATAGATAGCCATGAGTCATCGTTTTGATTTTTGTAGACCTGAACTGTATACAATGCTGAAATAGCTTCTAGTATGCTAGCTTAGAGAGACACCTGCTGAATCTCTGTCCTGCTAGCAGTGCATTTCAGTTAGAGCTTCTAAGTGTGACGGAAATGATGAAAGCTAAAAAGAGCTTGCAGCTAATCATGTTATTGGATGATCAGCTTCACAGTTTAACTTTTCCTTTTCCCTACACAACAGATTGTCTCTGATACCATAACTTCTTTGTTGCTTTCCCATTTGGTATGTAGAGAAATCAGGAGCGAAGATAGCTGTTGCATTTCTTTTCTATTCAGCCTGTTTTGTTTATTCATTGGAGCAAATTCCCTTGCAAAATAACTGTCCATGGCTAATTTTCCAGAGATTCTGTTGTTGCTGTTATTTAAACTCTCTATTGGGGATTTGTGTGTGTGTGTGTGTGTTACAAGCATGTTTCTTTGTTTCTGTTTATGGATACTCAATTTTAATTTGTGAAAGACGTTCTGCAGGTGCATAGCCTCATCACAGTGAGCGTTAGCATAAGCTGGGGGGTTGATGTAGTAGCTCTGAAAGGTGAAATTTTGTCCAAAGAGTTTTTTCAGTTTCCCTTCATTGTGATGGTACTTTTTCAGCTTCAGAAGCTCAGATTTAAAACAAAACAATGCAACCCAAACCCTCTGTTGTTTCTCTATTTGGATTTCTCCCAGCTTTTGTCTTCAGGGGTTTGCTACACTGCTTAGCTGAGGCTTACCCTCAGGCAGTTTCTTCTCCTGCAGATACTTTTTTTTCCTTGTTGTATGTGCTTCTGCCTGATGGGCAAAGAGAACTTTTCTTGTTTATTTCTTGACCTAAGGACTTTTATTCAGATCATCTCTCCAAAAAGCAAGAAATATATTGACAAATTTACCAGTGTAAGACCATTTTCCAGCCTGGCCAGTTGGAAATGTTAAAAAAAAAAAAAAAAAAAAAAAAAAGGTTTTCCATGATAAAACACATTTTTCAAAATCACAATATATCATGCTAGCAATTTATTTTGTTCAAATTGATCTGGTTTGTAAGGTTGTCTGACTAAAAAGACTGAACATAAATGTAAGTGTTCTTGGGCATTTTGTTGGCTGCTGTACTCTGATGCTATTTGGCCAACCTCCTCAATGCTCCTAATTTTTCTCCCAGTCATTGAGTTTGCTTTTTCAGTCACAACCAAAAATGAATTTTACTGTTTTAAAATCCTCTGTGAAATGAAAACTCCACTTATTTTCTGGAAGCTCTATTAAGCATAACTGAGAAGAGTCAAATATGAGTGGTAACTATAGTAGTCCAGATCTGCACACAAAAGTTAAACATAAACTGTACGGTAGCTGTGTGCTGTACCAGCCTCTGAGTCTCAAATCTGCCTTTGTGAGGCCTTTATTTCCAGACCTTGAATAATTCCGGGGCTCTTCTCTGCATTTGCTCTCGTCTTTCACTATTTTTTCTTTGAGAACATTAATACCTGACTGTATGCACGATTCCAATATTTGTCTCAATGTACTTTTTGTACACTCATTTTTCCTCATAATAAAGGTTCAAACTAGACTGCTTTGCTACATCATCACAGTAGCTTATATTTAGTTATTCACTCACTTTATCTTGTAAATGCTTCTTATGGTAACCGTGTTCAAAGAATCAGTCCTTCTTTTCTGAGTATGCTATGAAATCTGTATATTCCTTGGTCTGTTTCAAATAATGCCTTAAACAGTGTAAGAATGCATCGTGTTTGAGCTCATTTCAACCTGGAGTACTTTGTGTGACAGCTGTACAATACATGAGAAGGAGGGTTTCTACAAAGTAGGTCTTCATGCCATAGTGTAGCTGACATGTAGTGTTTCCACAGGTTTCCTCAACTAATGATGTCTTCTAAGAAATGTTTATCTGCATACTACCAACAACCTTAAAGGTCAATGTAAAAAAGACTGCTTGCCAAAATGTCATACCTCTGTTGTAGTGGACAGAATGCATTAGTAATAGAAGCAACATTTAAAAAATAATCATTTTTTTTAAAAATCAAATGACAAGAGGACTATAGTTTGGAGTGGTGTTTGTTTGTTTATTTAATCTTTTAAAAAAATCTATATGTGACATCTCTTACAAATTGTACCATTTTCTTGGTGGAAAGAATTTTAGAATTTTAATTAATTCTCAAAACATTTGTGTGTAACTCAGTTTTATTTGCATCTCAGAGGACAGAATTAAAACACAAGTGAACGTAAAAGCTAGATTATTTAAAACGGAGCCCTTCCTAATGGTTGTGTGCGAAATCATCAAGGACTTTGGGTCTCCAGGCACAGCATTTCATTATTCTGCTCTTATGACAATGTTGAGTCTGCTAATAAGTGTGTAATGTTGGAAATAAAAGACCTTTGGGGCAAGACAGAGAATTTTACCAGGGAACCATATAAGTTTCTGTCCTGCCCACTGTTTTTTGTGTTTTCACATTTTTCTTCCTTATTGCTCCTGTTCTTTCCTTCCTTGTTATTAGTCAGTAGAAGGGAGAAACCACAGATTTATCAGGGCTTTCTTCTGCATTGAATGGGGTTGGTGATACATGGTGCTGTTTAAGTGTATGAGAGAACACCTTGTGTTGTTAATGATGTTATATTTATTAAAGTATAGCCATACTGGTCTCCTGCTGTTTAAAGCTGCAAGTTACATTTATTGCCAGTTTGAAGGCATGCAAAAAAATTTCCCCTGATAGCAAAATACTAAGACTTCAGTTTTCCATTGGGATTGAAAAATGAAGCAAGTGGTTAGCATATGGGTAAGATCTTATGAAATGTCCTTCTCGGTCAAGGTTGCTCATGTAGCCTGTCTTCTGCCCTGCCATTGATTTGGGGAAACATTGTGTAGGGAGAGCTCACAAGCCTGGTGTGGTCCGTGGTCCATTATGTGTGTAATACCCCAGTATTCACAATCTTTGGATTAGAAGTTTTAAAGAACACATCTCTGCCTGTTCCCTTCAGTATTTGTTAGTGAATTTATCCACAAATTTGCCTAGCCCCTAATTTGCCTGTACTATCTACCTCCACATCATCCTGTAGTAAATCATTTCCAGACCTCACTGTTTGTTGGGTAAAAAAGTGTTTTCTCCTATCTGCTCTAAATTGATCTCTGGTTTCAGTGAGTGCTTCCTGGTCCAGTATTGCTAGATTTATTGTTATATAACAATTTTGGCATGTCGTATAGAATGTCAGCCATATGTGCTGTCAGCCTTTGTGCCTACCAAAAGGAGTCCTAGCTCTTCTAGTCTCTCCTTGATAGGCTATATTACAGAGAATGCATAACTGTTCTATAGCAGTTCCATCCCATTAATCATTTTTTAGAGGTGTTTGGAACAGGTGAGAGTTAGGTGCAGTGCTTGAGGAGCTTCTACCAAGTCTTAGCTGGCTGCATCATGCTCCAGGTCATCTTCTAGAATATTACCAGTAGGGGCTATTCATCTTCCAGCACAGTTTCCCTTGTTTCTCTTCTGACTTCAGACATAGTTCTTTAGCAGGCAAGATCATGGTAAAAGGCTCAGATGATGCAACTGTGTGTATAATTTTAGGTTTTCAAGCAAGCATTTCTCAACAAGAAAATTCAATAAACTAAAATCACAATAAAATCACTACCAGTCAGACAAATTAAATAATTAAGATCTAAATAAATATTATAAAAAAAAATAAAAGTTTTTATTACATCATAGAATCATTTTGGTTGGAAAATACCTCTAAGATCATCTAGTCCAACCTTAATATATATATCTGTTTAACTTTGGAAGAAAAGTATAGTTAATATTTTTTTTTTTCCTTTCCTAATGAGAAATTAAGATACTTTGCTAGAATGAAACTGTTTTCTCCAGATGTTTTTCCATTTTTTTTCTTAGTCAAATCAGATTTCTTGGCCAAATAAGGTTAAATGCAATAAATTGTCACTATGGAGCCTGAGTAGGATTAAATTTAAAAATATCTGATTTGACTAATGCAATATGTACATGCATCAGACTAGCTTTCAACTTCAGCAGAACTCTTGCTGCAACAAGGACCTATTAAATTGCAGAAGAGGCATCAGATTCTGATTTTAAGCCCATTGTAGAGCCTTGTTCTTTGCACAAGTGAAAGATAGAACTTCAGACATTTGGGTTGGTTGCTGGTCATGTAGTCTCACAATCTAACATTCAACAATAAGCAGTTGAATAACCTTTCCTTTCAAAAGGTCATATTTTTTTCCTTTTCAGTTCAGTATTTTGTTTTCTGAGCCAACATGACTGTTGGGCAATGAAGTTGGTGAAGGGTCTAGAGAACAAGTCTTATGAGGATCGGCTGAGGGAGCTGGTGTTGTTTAGCCTGGAGAAAAGGAGGCTCAGGGGAGACCTTATTGTACTTTACAGTTACCTTAAAGGAGATTGTAGTGAGATGGGGATCAGGCTCTTCTCCCAAGCACCAAGTGATGAGAGGAAATGGCCTCAAGTTGCACCAGGGGAGGTCTAGGTTGGATATTAAGAAAAACCTCTTCACTGAAAGGGTTGGGAGGCATTTGAATTGGCTGCCCAGGGAAGTGGTTGAGTCACCGTCCCTGGAGGTATTGAAGAAACATGTAACATACAACTTAGTAGCATGGTTTAGTGGTGGACTTCTCAGGATGAGGTTAAAGGTTGGAGCAGATGATTTTAGAGGTCTTTTCCAATCTGAATGATTCTACGATTATACTGCTTATTCTATACCAGCAGTATCCTTAAAGTAGGACTGGATAAAATATGGGTTCCATAGAGAAACAGATTGTTTCTGGGAATATTTGCTTTTTTCCTCCAGCATTTTGGTAGCACATTTTGTGCCAGTATTTCAAGAGTGCAGTTAATTGGGAGCCTCAGGAAAGAATGCAGGTAGATTTGGGGCTTTTCCAAGTAAGCTCTAAAGGAATCAGATCATAAGGGCCTCAGTTATTGGAAACAGCTTGCTGCAGAGCTAGTTAAGAATACTATATTTCTGACTTCATGCAAGCATAATATATACTCAGGTAGCATGTTCACCTGGCATCTTTAATTGTTGTTTTGTTTTGTTTTTGTTTTTGTTTTATCCTTTATCAGTCTAAGGTGTCCACCTGCTACCTTCATCTCACCTTTTGGGCTTTGTAGTGGAATTTCTATGTTAACACTTTCCTTAAGGGCAGCTCCTGTCAGCTTTCTTTGCAACATTGACCTTTCCTGCACTTGTTAGTACAAAAGGCAAAATTCCCCAGGAACCCAGCAATTTCCTAGAACTATAAGTATCTGTGGAAAAGCTTGGAAAGCAGGATGTGCTGAAGGAAAGCAGCATAACAAACTTTTTTGTACTATTTCCTGAAGGTCTAAATGGCACTTCCTAACTCTAAGTGATCCAGTTGTGAATTTGCCAATAAACAAATGTAAACGTCCCCTCTAAAGAGCAGAAGCTGTAAAAATCCTGTTAAAATCAGTAGCAGCTGAGGCAATTCACCATTTTTTTAAGTTAATCCACTTGATAAATTATAAGATTCTTGTTGATTGGGAAGCTTCAAGAAACAATAATTTTGTGATGTGTCAACATGATGAAGCTATGGTTTCTTCAAAGTCCAAAGTCTGTCCAGGAACATTTTTCACTTTGTTTGGTGCACCTGCTTAGAGATTACAAATTGATACTTTTCAGCTGGATGCCTAAAGGGCGCAGATTTATTGTATGTGTGTATATACTGATTTATGAGCTCACTTGGGGGTGAAAGTGCTCCCCAGTGGTCTCTCTGCAAACATACATTTCTGTTCCTAGTGTTCAGAGAGAGGGACACTGATTGCATTTGCTCTAGAGACTGGTAAGTCTCCAACATATTCCTGTGTTGTACACATCTAACCGGGTGAAATCAGAAACAAGGAATCACCTGGTGTGAGACAAGCACAGCTGGAGGACAGGTATCTACATGCAGGGGTCATGACTTACACTGGTATATCTGAAATCCTCTGTCTGGAGCATTGCTATTTGGGTCAATGTTGCAAGATGACACCTTAATTTCCTTGGAGTCAGAGACTGAAATCTTCTGCTTAAAATTTCTAAACATCTCTGTAGCTATCAAGTCATTTTATTATTTATTTTTTTTTTAATTTATTTTTTTACGAGTTATTCTTTTTTAACAAGATTGGAAGAAGATTCTGTATTTCAAATGTCAGTCCAGAAAATTAGGGATCTGAGATGAAATTTATCTTCAGTCTAAGATGTTTTACATCTGTGAACCAAAAGTGTTCTGATCGCTTAATTACAAGCTAGACTGAATGGCAATACATTATTCTTCCTTAGTTATTCCCCTATCCAACCAGTGCTGAGCCACTGTGTGAGAAAGGGAGAACTATGGAACCAGGAGAAAGGATAATACAAGAGGGCATGGATCTTAGTTTCCATAGCACTCAGATAGATGAGAGTAAATATTTTTCCCATTGGTCTTTCAGTGAATTTAAACATCAACATCAGCTTTTTTGCTCTGCAAGACATTTCTATAAAGTATGGCAAGTGGTCAGAACATATTCTGGGCAGGGTATCTCGGAATTAAGTGTTGTATGTGGGTATTTGGAGTTTATGTATGTGGGTATTTGGAGTTTACGTAGCTGCTCTTGCAGTTCAGCTAATGCCCCTAAGTAAGATTTAGGATTACCCAGGGAAGCCTCTGCTCCAAAGAAGAGATTATCTGAATGTTTGATGTCAGCAAGTTTAGTGAGTAAATTTTTTCATTAGATGTGCTCTAGACTCTTAATACAGTTGTGAGAGGATTGTAAGTTCACTTTAATTTTAATATTAATTTTCAGAATTGTTAAAAAATAACATTGATTTGTAAGTGGTCTCACAAATAGAAATCCTTTAGAACCCACTGTTACAGGTGAGTATTGAATATAAACAGACAAAGGCAAACGGAAGGATACCTAGTTTAGCTACGGGAAAATGTAGTTTGTAGATAACAGTTTGAATTTCATTTCTAGCTGTTTGTTTTTGTTTGTTTGTTTGTTTTTGGTTTTGTTTTTCCCTGCAAGCCAGTATCCAATTCATTCCTAAGAAGCTGAAAGAAATGCATTATGTGAATTTTTAACACCTTACCTGTTTAGTTAACAGTGAGATAATTAACCTAGTTCAAGTTTTTCATTTTTTAATAATAAAAGTTGTGCCAGTCTTAAGGTTCAGTACATGAGACATATTGCTTTTTTTTTTTTTTTTTTTTTTTAATAAAATTTTTTCGGGTTTTAATTTTATTTAAATTTGAAATTTTTTTTTTTTTTTTTTTTTTTTTTTTTAATAGAATTGTTTAGGGATTTAATGTAATTTCCATTTGGTATTTCTTATTAAAACTTCAATCACCCACCACTTGATTGTGATTAAAACTGCCCCTAGACAATAAATTTTGTTCTATGCAAATATGACAGGTATAATTATGGCAAACCTAGTTGTTCATATATTGCTGGTTTCTATATGGTGATAAGTTGGGTTTCAAATAGGTGATGAAGTAATAAGATTTATTTTCCCATTTAAAGGGTAGAACAAAACAGAAGAATTCATTCTCTTCCTGGAACCTGGGTCCATAATACACTCTCTTGATGTAACGAATTCTGAAATTAGCTCCAGACCAAAGACAAAAAGTTGTTGATTTGTGCTATACTGAATTAGTACAGGGGAAAAGGGTTTTGAGATATGGTGGACTTATTACAGTAGGCAGCATTAAAACAGGTGAAAGGAGCTGGGTTCCCATTTCCTAGTAATGTCGACAGCACAACAATGGGTGGGTCATATGAAGGAGGAGCAGTTGTCTTTGCCTCTAAATACCTCCATTAACATCTTCACCACCTCCGTCTCTGACATTGCTAAGGAAAATTGTGTATTTTTTTAATCTATAGTTAGCAAACCTGAAATTTATCAGCAGTTACGTTTTGAGAGTATTTCCTCAAGTATTTAATTGGTGTGACCTGTTACAGATCTCATCAGGTTGCAGCTTCATTATGAAGGGGATTTTTTCCCCTCCAAGGAACTAGTAGAGAATGTTTGCCAAAAACAAAAAAATCGTTGATGATGTTTTGTTTTGCCCTGCTGTATAGAAGAACCTTACATAACCCTTTGGTTTCAATCTGCTTGCATACTGGCTGTGGCTGGGCTTCTTCTCCCTTGCTCTTTGTGCTGTCTCCAAGTTGGTTTGTGCTACAGCAGCAGTGACTCATTAATGCTCAGTCCAGTGTAAAGTTCGAAACAGAC
Source organism: Oxyura jamaicensis (assembly GCF_011077185.1). NCBI lineage: Eukaryota > Metazoa > Chordata > Aves > Anseriformes > Anatidae > Oxyura > Oxyura jamaicensis. The sequence continues at coordinate 9,687,000 of NC_048893.1, forward strand.
AGCCTCTGCTGCTAAATTCAGCAGTTATTCCCTGAGTACCCTGTCTGAGTCAGAGCACTGTGGAGCAATAATTTTGTTTTTGCTGGATGTGTCTGGGAGGATGCTGCAGGAGTGGGCGGCTGTAATGCTCTTGCTGCTGAGCAGGCAGTGAGCAATCCCCCTTGACGTTTGCTTTTGCTTTTTTTTTTTTTTTTTTCCCCCCCCCCTCCCCCCCCTTTTAATAAAAAATAAAAAAGGGGAAAAAAGGAAAAAAAAAAAGTTTGCATGTATTCTGGAGTTGTCAGGATATATTTATGTTTAAACAGGTCTTTAAAAAAATTAATGTGAATGAACAGAAAATGCTAAAGGAGCATGTTTACCTGCTCCCAAGGTGATAAAAGCAGATTGAGTTGAAATCCTAGGGGTGAATATTTTCAGGTAGGTTTCAAACAAAATCAGTCTTTAGTAACACAGAAGATGGTGATGTGTGTTAACTATGTGGTCCCAAAACACACTTCCTCAGCATTTCCAAACTGTGTTCTTTTCACGGCTTCAGTGGCATGCCAGACTTCCCACCAGGTAAGCAGAGTCCTTCCCTCCTGACTGCCAAGTATCCTTTTTGATTTTTTTCTCCTCCAAGCTTCTAAACATTGTAAAGAACTATATACCAGGAGAAATAGTCACTGAAGAGCATCTTAAGGCTGTTTCTTAAGATAAGCAATGGAAACCAAAGGACCAAACCATGACATTTTGCAATTCTACAACTTTCTCATCTAATGAAACATTTTGTGGGCTTTGAAGAAGATGGCAGCGGTCTCCTTATGTGTACTAAGACTTTGAAAATGTCATGTACAGTTGTGTTTGTGTACTGGATGTACACAGTAGTAACTTTAAATTTAAGGCTATAATCTGAAAAAGTTTTCATTAAAAATATATTAGATTTTTTTTCCCTATGAAGTACAAATCCAAATGGTGTCATTTTGCTCTCATCTGTCCTTTTTTATGCCTTAAGATTTTTCTCTGTATACTGTGTATTTAACTCTAATTTTAGTTATGCATCTTATTTTTAATTTATTTTCTAAAGCCAAGCTACAGCAAATAGCTGGCTACAGCAGGAAGAGTGAAGCATAGGTACTATTATAAGGTGCTTTAACTTTTTGGTTTCATGATTTTAAACTTGTAGTGAAGGATGTTATGCTTCCAACTGTTTGAATATTTCGTAAAAGTGTTTTCTGTATATGCAGGTGATTCATATGTTACCTACTTGGCCAGGTAATCACTGCTGTATTGCAGGCAAAGCTTATGGCTGCAGGCTTCTGGATGTTCCCAGTTTTGTGCAGAATTAAGCATAGATTGAGGATGTAAATAGTGTTACTGACATTTTTTTTCACTTAAATCGAAGTCTAAAGAATGATTTGGAATTATTTTTTGAAAAAAAAAAAAAAGGAAAGAAAAGGTTGTTACAGAGTATATATTAATAAAAATCATTGAAGCATTGAACAGAATTATATTCATGTGGTGCAAAGTTATGATAGGTTGTCTGGTTTGCCCTAGACTTCTGCTAGTTTCTCACTGAAATATTACTTTAAATTAGTACAATATTTCTAACCGTGTATGTCTCTGTGGAATTTGAATATTTTCTGCTTACAAATACTCTGTGCACATTCAACTTTTTAAGCTAAAATTATGAAATGTGAATTAAGCTATTTCAAAGACTCTTCATGTAGGAGACTCCATTGGTCTTAGTTTTAAGGATTTGACTTTTTCAACTCAGTGATCCTGAAAGAAGGTAAGGAAAATTCCCATATAAATATTAGTGCTATTCAAAATTGTATTTTCTATTAAATAAAAATTCCACTAGTTCTTCTCATAAGTACAGACTTAACCCATAAGTACAGATTTACAGGGTGATAGTTTCCTTGTTTGGGGTATGGACATTGGACTCTGCCTGATTTGTTGCAATTGCACCTGTAAGTCAGAGGTTGGACTAGGTGATCTTGGAGGTCTTTTCCAACCTAGATGATTCTGTGATTCTGTGAATAGTTTGTTAGGTCTTCGATCACTACTAGGCTGAGGTGGTAAGGGAATACTATCAGGATATTGGGGGGGTGGCATAAATGGCACATGTTCTTGCTGTAGCAGAAATCAGGCATTCTACAGTGTTATTAAAGTTTAGATGGGATGGAACTAGCACTACTTTAGTCTTGCCATATCTGTCTAGACCTGATCTGAATAGTGGTTTAGAATTGCATTTTTCAGTAGATATATCTATATATTTATGTATCTATCTATAGATATATAAAACACTGTGAGCTCAGAAGGTTTGCAAGAGTTACTATAAAATGCTCATTAGCTCAGCTTTCCTCTTAGTCTTAGCCACATCACAGCACATAACTTTGCTTTTTTTTTTTTTTTTCCCTTTCCTTTTGCTCAATACTTAGTTTTACTCTGTATATTCTCATTTATTAATAGTAAAATTCTTGGTTATGCTCTTCAAATAAAATGTTTCTGTTCAGACTTCTTCAGTGAGGTACCAGTCGTAACTACAGCTGGGTCATCTATTGGCCATGCATTAGAATTTGTAGGAGGGACATGAAGTGGCAGAGCTGTAAGAACGAGATGTGCTTTTGCAGGATGCTTGACTACATGCTCTGATTTATTATTTAGCTGTGAATTATGTTCAGTTCAGCAGGGGAGCTTTTCTTCCTGCAGTTCCATTGAGATCTCCGTGTGTCAGATGCAGTGACTTGGACATCATTCCTGTTAGCATGATACTACTGCGTGTTTTCAACAGAATGCATTTTCACAGTGGCTTCAATACCTACAGAAAAACAGTTTATACTTCCTTCTGTACTCTCTAATGCTCAGTATGTTCACACAAACATTATGTTGTTAACTGCTTCTTTACTGTCTACCATTTGTCAGCCTAGAAATGACAGAATTCCATTCTGTTATACAGAATTAAATTAATGATAGTAAATAGCTGTATAATGAAAAGCTCTCCTACTACTTCAAAATAAAATACCGTCTTCTTGAATTGCATCTAAACTCAGCAAAGGATTCTGGTATCTTTTTGCTGTGTTTGAGTGGGGAACAGGCAAGTGGGCGGGGCAGGTGACAAATATTGATGGAAGCTTTCTTTTGGTTCCTGAAAGCAGGGTATTTTAGTGGAGTAATGTTTATATTAACATGTACTAGAGCAATTTCTGGTTCTGTGAAAGTTTACTGTCATTATATAAAAACTTTAATCGTGATCTAGCTAACCTTGTAAGAAGCTTAAAAATTGGAAAATACTGATGTCTAAATTAAAAGAGTAGACATAGAAACATAAAGACTAAAATGTATTGCAGTTAGCTTTTTCAGTACATAGTGAGAATTGTTGCAATATCTAAGCTTCACAATAATGGAATAAAGTCTAAGCTCTGATATCTTCCTAGGCAATTTTTTAATCTGCAATTGTAATGGCTGTGATAAAAATGGAGCACTACAGCAAAAGCCAACGGGAAATGGTTGTGACCAGAACATAAATTCCATAGGCAATGGCTTGGTGATTGCTTAGAAACTGTCTGGATCTGCTTTTTTAGTCCCACTAGCAGTTCTGTGAGGAATTGTTTCACAGAAGCCCAGGGCATATTAGAGGTAGGGGTCTTAGATAAGCCAACAAAGACAGGAAGATTACAGATACTCTTCAATATTTCATAGGTTTTCAGAATGAAGACCGATATGCCAGCTATGTGAGTACTTGTGCTCCTGCTGAACCATTGTGTTATCATGGAGTCCAAGTGAACTGTGGGTCACATATATATATTGCCTCTGCAGTACATATTGTAGCTGCTTGCAAGAAAGTGTAATTCCCTGACATGAGACATGCCACTAATGGGTTCATTTTTATAGCAGTCCTTAAGGATACTTTGTTTGTACTACCTATTAAATAATTAATACAAAATGAAAAAGCATGCCATATGATTCATTTTGGCTAAATTAAGCTTTATGAAAACTTTGTTTAGTCTAAGCTAGGAATGTAGACTTCCTCTGTATCTATTGTAAAATAAACACTGCCAAGGTGTAGTGGAGGATTCATGTCAAGCCCTTTCAGGTCCTTCAGTGCAATTCCCTCTTCTGCAGCAGAGAAGAACATAAACCTTTAAAATTTCTTCATGATTTAGTTGCTTCTTGCCTATAAGTTTGTGGATCATTCTTTCAGTGCCAGCAGTGACCTGCAACCTTTTTGCCCACTGCACTGCCCTCAAAGCCTTATTCTCTTTGAAAACCTAGGTCTCTGTTATGTTCAAGTGTAAATACAAATTCATCCATGCACTTGACAGATTTTCCAACTTGACGATGATTTTTAAAGTGGAACAAAAAGAAATAATAGGCTTCTGTGTCACCATGCTGCAAGACACAGTGTTAGTTTTCATTAGTGTCTTGATAGGTAGCAGGTATTTTTTAAATCTATGTAACCTCTCAAGACTTAACAGGTTTTCCAGAATTATATTTTCCCTATCAATTTAGAACCAAAGCTGTAAAATCATATCCATTGGACTTCATTTTTTTTCACTGGCAAAAAAATGAAGGAAGCATTCTCTCATATGTTCCTTTGCTGAGTGAAAAATATGGTGCCAATTACAATGGGTCAGATTTTCAGCTGTTTTTGGCTCATCCTGAACTTGTTGCTTATGTGTAGGTCTAGCTCAAGACACTTTTGACACTTTTATGATGACATCTTTGGAATTCCTTGGATTTATTTAATTAATTTATTTATATGAGATGGACCACTTAAGGTGAATTTAGGACTGAAAAGAATAGCTCAAATCCAGTCATCTCCCCTGGAAGTGACCAAAGTGTTGAGGAATGATGATGAGTATGGAGGCTGATTCCGTAAAATAGGGGGTTATTCAGACATCACTTACACAATATTATCAGCAAATCTTCACATAAGAAGGCTCACATGCAGAGATTGAAACGAAGGCCCAAAAGCCATTTACTTAGGTAGTTAGATATACCAGAAGTTAGAGAATTGGAGTTCTAAAACATATAAGAAAATTAGATCCCTAATGTACTCATTTTCAATTGGAGGATGTCATCCAAGCTCTTCATATTCTTGTCTATTTAGTACCAGACACTTTGTCTTCAGAGTCATAGATCTAGGAAATCTGACCTAAGCTGCCTCCTTCTAAGCAGTTCTGGTCCAGAGGTATGGAGAGTTTATTGCCATATCAGAAACATTAAGAATTTGTAGCAATTTGCAATTGTATGCTAATTGAGTAAGTGCATAGAGAAACTGGATGTATTATAAACCACTGGTAGTACCTGTGGCATGTTATCATTTGAGAAGCAGGGCTAGCTCCTGCTGAGGATTTTGATTTTCAATCCTTCTCTGACATTTATTTGTTTCACTGTGTGGGCAGTGCAGTGAAACATATTGAACAGATGTTTTGGTCTGAAAAGGGAACCAGAAAGCAAAGCACACACACAAACACAAGCAAGTACTGTTCAGTGGGGATTCCTCTATTTGAATTGGAAGGGATGGAAACGTCCCCTAAGGGGGGGAAACCACGGCAACAAATGCATCACGTTAAAAAAAAAAAAGGGGGGGGGGGGGCGGGGGAGACAGACACAAATAAATTAATTCTGGATCTGCCTGCATGAAAAGAACTTAGCTAATAGCAAATCAAGCTCTTTAAATGTGTCATAGCCATCTAGCAATGGTAGGGATGAAGGAAATCAGAGGAGGCTGAACCGCAATACACTAATTGACAGGCATCACAGTCCATGGGGAGTTGCTCTCCAGGCCATGTTCTGAAAACCAGAAAAGAAATGGCATCCATGCTAACTTCAGATGAAGGTGGTATTTTAGTGAAAAAAAAAAAAGGGACAGGCTTAATGAGTAGTAGATTACTTGTAAATCATATGACATTTTTATGTTTTTGTCCTTCTCCTGGTAAATCAAGCTATGACTCCTATTTTGTTTGTTTGTTTGTTTTTCCTGTGAGCTGGACTTGCAGTGCTGTGCTGTGACACCCATAGATGGGTCAGATTGCCCCAGATAAGCCTGGGGGGGGGAGGGGGGGGAGTTTGGCAGAACACAGCATGTCATCATTCTGGTTTGGAGGAAGGGTTTACAAGCTCCATATAGAAATAAATAAACACCAATATTGCTAGTCTTTTTTTAAAAAAAAAAAATATTATTTTTATTATTGCTTTTCTCTGTTTTGATTTTTTTTTTTTTTCTCCTGGCTCTGATAACACACGGTGGTGGATAACACACAGAAATGGATATTCTCCAGCCTAAGGTCTGCATTTCTATCCTACACTATTTGTGTTTGTCACATTGCTCAAAGTAACTTTCCAGAGCAGATATGGGGAAAAATGAAGAAAATATTGTCATTTGGATGTTTCTTTTTATTTTAGGAATCAAGAGAAGAGAAATGTCATGTTCCTCTAAATGTGGACACGTTTTTTTTCCTTGTACCTAGGATGAGCTTATCAAATGACGTGTTGTCGAAGCAGAACAATAATTTTCACTCCAGTGAAAATGGCATTGAATTATTTCTGTGGTTTCTGAAAGCCCTTAATGCCACAAGCCTCTAATTGATTAAGAAAAAAAAAAAAAAGTTCACTATCACTGCAACAAATCACATTTACTTTTCACAATCTTATACAAAAGTGAAAACCTTGAATGTTGCATAATTGAAGCAAAACTCTTGGTTCTGGGAATGAAGAAGCCTTTATAACAATAGTAGAGACCTTCAGGTAATTTGCTTACCTTCTCTTCGTGGGAGTCAAGGATCAACATTACCATTAAAAGGATGAAGTACATACAGATAATTGAAACAACAGTAAGATGATAATTAAAGAAATCGCAGGAAAATATACTGTGTCCCTTTGTTCTATAGAGGAATTTAATCTGTAGTCTTTTTTTTCTTTTTTTAATAAAAGTTACACAATCAATTTAGTTTGTTAAGATTGGATATCAATAAACAAAGAATTGTGTGGCAAGACAATGCAAAGCGAGCATTCCTTACACAACAGTGATTTTATACATCAATGCCAATTTAAGTATAATTAAAATTTGTCTCATGAGTTTGCAAACTGCCATAAAGGGCAAGAAGATATACAAATGAGAGGCCAGAAACACAGGTTGAAAACAAAGAGGAAACCCTAAGAGCATATAAAGAGCAGAGGTGGATTAAGGCAGAAGCAACAGTTAATTTATGTGCAAGAAGCAAGATGAGACTTAAAATAGGCAAGATCAATCCAAAAAGATGAAAGAAAAAGAAGAAAATGTAGTAGAAATTGATTATTTTGTCCATTTTCATAGTGCTCTTGATCCTCATCTTCTGTCTTTTATAATTGATCAGTAAATGATTCTTTATTAACTTTTCATTACAGGTATAAAACTTTTATGATTAGGCTTGGGATTTGGAGTTTGAAAAGGAAACAGACTCAGGGCTGTGTCCATAAATCTTAGAGAGGTTAGCTTGAGTCAGAAGAAGGGTGAGAATAAACTGCAAAGTAATTGCTGCTGTATTGTGGGGGAGAAGGCTGTACGATGAGTAACCAAAGGACTTAATGGACGATTGCAGAACAGAAAGGGTGAGCAGCAGAAGTGAACAGCTGAAAATATGGCATTGGCAAACTGGCATACTAAAAAACTACTTTTTCCACATCACAAAGGAAAAGGGGCACATAACAAACATGCTGATTTACTTGGCTGATGGCTCCATGGTAGAGGAGGAAAAGATTGCTTCGTGTCAGCACAGAGCAGAGATTCTCCATATTGGTGTCTCTCTGTTAGGAATTGGAAAGAAACTCAGTTTTATGCATGGCTCCGTAAGTTATAGATTTTTTGTTTAGGCCACTGTAATTTGATAAGGAAAAACACTGAATCTAACTGAATATATTCTAAACACAGACCAAAACCTAAATCTGTCATGAAAAAAAGACTAAGTGACATGGCAGTACTTAATTGTTCAAACAGTAAGTCTCATTAACTTCAGCAGTAAGAGAGCCTCTAGCACATTAATTAGTTTTTGACCCCTTTAACAGCAATCATCAGACATCCAGCAAGCTCTTTCTTTCAATAAACATATTTTGAAGAGGAATCATATTTTGAAGAGATAAGCACTGCAAGCCTAATTTACCACCTACTAGGCAGGACCCTGGATAAACTCCTCTCTACTACAGGTTATAACAAGGCTGCAGTAACAGAGACTAAAATTTTGTTTTAAAACCTGTCTTGGCTTATCTGGATTTTTTTACTTGCTGAAAGCTAGTAACTCACTAAAAGCTGAGAAAGACAGTACTAGAAGAAGCTGTAAAATATTAAACATCATAGTCTTTTATTGATTTCTGAAGCGAGGACTGATGCTATAAGACTTCAGTTCCTACAGATAAATGTTACTATGATTTGATATTTCATAACAGCGGGCATATTGGTTCCTCAAGGGAGACCATATTGTAGGCAGACATAATTACTCAGGCTTGTTTCTTGCATTCACTTCCTTCCTGTATTTAGGAAAACAAAAGGTCTTGTTTGGTTCAGAGCTGAACTTAAAAATCTGTTGGAAATTTTAAAATCTAGAAACACACAAAAAAAATACTAACAATATTCTGGAGACATAAGCAATCAAAATTTGTCAGTGAAGACTCCAGTGAGGCTTATGTCCAGTTTACGTTTACTGTTTGTGCAATGATTTCAGGTTTTCTGGAATATTATGAAAGTCATGTCACATCATACTGAGCTATTTGTGCTTACAGATCAGTGGGGCTTACTTATCTTGATATAATTTGTTTTACTGATCAGGGAATTTTTATAGGGTCTGTAGTGATAGGACAAGGAGTAATAGTTTTAGACTAAAAGAGGGTAGATTTAGATTAGATATTAAATTAATTTAATTAAATTAATTACACCTACCTGTAGATTACAAAGTCTAGACTGCCTCTGGTGTAGGCCCTTGGTCAGATGAATCTTTCACTTTTCCTATTTGCCATTTGCTCCCCTCTTTATCAAACTCTGTCCTCTACTAACAGACTGTAAGTCAAGAAAAAGGGAAGAGTATTGAAGGGGCACTACTGTAGGCTAAAATTTTAGGAACGGACTAGTTTCTACTAATTCCCTTTGTGTATGCAGTAAGGAGGCTATAGGAACAGGGCAGATGAGCCAGCAAGTAGAACTATTTTTCAGTGCTAGGAACCTTCATGAGGGTTTTGGAGACATGGGTGATAGTCAGAACTAGAAAACCTTCTTTGATTTGTTTAGGCCTATGGAGACTTGCCTTGACTGCTGTGTTGGTTCTTAATGCAGTCAGTACTGGTTATTATCATGCCTACTCTTATCAAGGGTGAAATCTGCGACCTGATGCTGCAGGTGTTGGAGTAGGGAGTCTTGGAAAAATGACACTGATAAAAAGTTAATTCTGTTTGATTTGTTTAAGTGGTGCTATGCTAAGCAAATGCTCATTTTGTATCTCCCAAACCTACAGTGTTGCTTTGGTCCTTGTTCGCACTCTGATTAGATGCCACCTGAGGAAATTATCAGTGTGTAAAATATTATGTCCCTGCTGAAGCAATAGTAATTTTAGAGAAAACAAAAGCAAACAAAAAATCTTTCTTATGACATGGAACAAAGAAGTGAAGACGGGGGCTGCTGGAAAAACTTTTTTTGTTGTTGTTTTTTGTTAGTTAGTTTGTTTGTTTTTGATTGCTTGTTTTACAAGTCAGAACATGAAGCCTTTTCTTCTCATAATCATTAAAGATGCCAGAGCACCTTTTGTGAGACCAGGACATTTCAGTAACTTATGTAGCTAACAAAGACAAATTGTGTTTTATGAAATTGGACAATGCTTAACTATTCAAACTGCAGTTATGATGAAAAATTGTGTCTTTCACCTCTTTCACCTTTTCTTACTCTACCCTAACGATAGCTTCTTAGCATACCATGGCAGAGCCATGCAGTTCAAAACATTCTGCTGGAGGAAGTGCCTGTACTTCAGTAGTCTGTAAAAACATTTTCTGTTTCAAAGGGAAGGACCTTTATAAGCCTGATGTGATTTATTTCCAATCATAAAGAATATACTGTTGTATGCTCCTGGAATTAGTATTGCAATTGTGTATTAGTAAAGATGATCCCAATAAATATGAATTGCCCTATATAGACTTCAACTCTCTACAGTTCCTACTGCTGATCATAAGAGCAGTCTGGTGAGTCCAGAGTGACAAAGGTTCCTACAGTGTTATGAGGAAATAATCAGAATTGCCTTGGACATTTAGCTGTATATTAAAGGAGTGAATAGAGTAGAACTGATTAAATAAATGTAATACTTGTACGGAGCTTGAGTCGCAGAAGGACTTTTCAGTGCAGTACTGTGCAAATGCCATTAAGTGCTGTGTCTTTATGTGAATCATCTCTGACGAGATGTTCCCCTAGCTGGCTGTGATTTGTCACTTTGTGCCATTGAGAGTCTTTGGCCTTTCATCAGTTAAACAGACTGAAGTGTCGCCTTTGGAAGATAATTACAGGTTCTAAACGAAAATGAGAGTGTTAAACCCAGCTAGATAGTACTTTTCTCACTGGAGCGAGTACAAAAAGCACACACAGGCCATGGGTTCTCTGCAGAAGGGCCCCTTCCTGGGATAATGATACAGCTCCTTGCAGGAATGATGGCTCTGGATAGGAACCTGATGAGGAAGTGCTTTTTTTACCTTATGTGACTGGCTGTGCTATCCTTTCCAGAAAAGTAGTAGAGGAAAAGAGCAGAAGGAAGTATTGAACAATGGACAGACAACCTGTGCCGACTACTCTTTTTTTTTTTTTTGGGGGGGGGGGAGGGGGGCGGGGGGGAATCTTTTCCGTTCCAAATAACTCTGATGAAAAGGGGATTTGTTGACCTGGCGACATTCTGGAAAGTATCCAAATGTATTGCATTCTCCACTACTCTTTTCAGAAAGCCGCTCTGAGAGATACAAGTCTCTTGCTGGAGGTCCTTTGTAAGTTCTCATGTTTAATTAAAGCAGCAAGGTTTACATTGCCTTTTAATTGGCATTCCCTTTGAGAGATGTCTGCTTGGTGGCTAAAACAGCATGTGGTGCTTGTGTTTGAATATATGCCTTTATTAAAGCCTGATTGGTTATTGTTCCCATGATCACACTCTACAGGGATACAGTTACTGAACCAAATCTTCAGCTGACGAATATCAGGATAAGTTCAAATGAAAGTAATCAGTCTTTACTGATGTGGGCATAAATTACAGGGAATATAAGTACAGAGGACTTATATTTTCAAAGTAGCATGAAGGTCTTTATTATTATTATTATTATTACTATTATTATTATTATTACTATTAACCTCATTAGGAACTGGATCATTAAATCAAAAAAGCTGCAGATACTCCATTTTTGAATCTAAGAGGAAACTTCATTTTATGTTTTCATTGTTTCTTACATTTTATGAGTGGAGGATGTGGAGTAGGGTTGAAAACCTTTTGTTTGCCACGTTTGCTCTGTTTGCTTTCAGAAAGCATACATGAATATAATATAAAAGAAGAATCAGTAAAGATATTGCAAGTAAACAAATTGAGGAGCCAATGATTAGCATTTTTTCAAAGACTGTTAAAATGCAGGAAGGACAAGAAAAAAAAAAAAAGAGAGAGAGAAATGGAATCAGGAAAATCAGGAAAGTCATTGCCAAGATGAATTGGTTGCACATTTCTGATACGAATACTGGTGAAAGACTTTTCGCTTCTGGAGAAACAAACAAGAAGTTCCCTTTGTGAGAATACATCAGATGGCAGCAAAATCACAAGAAATCTGATTAGTTCAACAAGTTGTCAATTTTCACAGATTCTCTATTCAGGCAGGGAACACTGATGAATTTTGTGTGTGGAAGACAGATGTTCTCTTTACAGTCTCTAAGAGAGATAATAAAAGTTCCCTGTCATATGCCAACCTGCATTGGAACAACCCCAAAAAGAGATAATAATGTGCTGCCACTGTTTCTGGTTCTTTGTACCAGACATTGGAAGGCACAAGAAAGTGGATCTAAAAAAAAATAATAACAGATGCAAAGTCGTTAGTACTACATAACTGTGGTTCTGCTGCAGAAGACTTTGCTTCTCTCTTTGTTTTCTAATATTATCTATTTCATTTATGTTTGTTGTGAAGGATGTATTAGAGAAATGTTCATTATGGACAAATGCACAAGACTGCATATAAGGATAAGAAAACTAGGCAATAATAAATATATATATATATATCTACCCTACTCTTTTGTTAAAGTGTTTAGTTAGTTTTTTTTTAATTGATGAGCTGTTAGATCAGCCTGAAATAATGAAAGTGTGTATGATGAAGAGAGAGGAGAGAAAGGGCAGCATTTAGAGCCAGACAGTGCTAATTGGTTTGAATTGACAATGAAACATTTGTATTCAGAAAAGAGTAAATGCCATTTATATTATGATCCATACCTAATGTCAGCTCAACTCAACCCCTGAATCTAATTATCTTAGCATTTTTTGGTTGAATTCATATTTGATCCTGCAGTACCAGGATCTGTTTCTGTACTTTTGGGCTGGAGCCAAGACTACAGGGAATATGCGGTCCTGAGTCTCATTTGGATGCATGCTGCAGCTCACAGGAGCAGCTGTTTTGCAAGATGTGTGCCCCCAGTTTTCAAAACTTCTATGGACACACATGATTGTGTGCAGTTATTGTCATTTTGGGTTGAAATTTGATTAAATGAGTTCTTAAATTAACAAAATGCTAACATTTCTTAATCTGAGATATGAGTTAATGAAGAAACCTCAAATTGTAAATCTGGTACTGGCTATATCATCTTGTTGAACAAGAGGAACAGTGGGAAAATCACTGCTCTCATGTGGAGACATTCTGAAAACAAACAAACAAACAAAAAAAATCATTCTTTAATACAGAATTAGAACAAACTGAAAATCACTGGACACATGGGAGATCATCTAATGTTAATTCAGGCCTTTGTATCACTCGCCTCTTCTGTAGCTGTTATAGGTTTTAGTCTGCCACATAAATTTATGGACACAGGAGCTAGCAAAGACACTGCACAATGAAGAGAAAGTTGCAGACATGATGCTATGCCACTGGAATTCCTATGAGGCCAGATGAATCAAACTGAAAGAAAAATAGAAGTCACATTTGTAGATTTTATTTCAACACAACAGAAGAATGAAGAAAAAAGAAAGAAAGAAAGAAAGAAAGAAAGAAAGAAAGAAAGAAAGAAAGAAAGAAAGAAAGAAAGAAAGAAAGAAAGAAAGAAAGAAGGAAAAGGAGAGCTCCAGGACTGTATTGTCAAATAACTTTATAATAAATTAGCACATGGCACTGTGCCTCTGAAAACAGCAGAAGCAGTTTTAGGGACTTTTTTTGTGTTAAATTTCTCAATAGTACTTAAATCTTGCTTGTCAAGAGCAATTTGAAAAGCTGAAGTTTGTTGACTTGCTAGCTGACTTTAGGTTCCGTAATAAAAAAAAAAAAAAAAGATGCAGATTTTCTGCAAATCTTACTCTCCCTTGAAGGGTACAATCCAAAATTTGTATTCAGTAAAATTACACCAAAAAGCTACTTTTTTTTTTTTTTCAATATTGATTTAAAAGTCAGCTTTCTTTTAGGTTTGAAAAAAATGAGTCTTCTACATAGATTTAGGTGGAATATGCACCCTAAAATCTTTATTGATGAGTTAAATTGGGCTGCCTCACATGCAAAACATTCATTGGGAAATACTAGGATCCTATGGTCTTCCAACACACATGAATTTAATAGCTAGTATAAACTTTTTCTCTTTGATTAACTTACTCGGAAATTTTGATCAATCAATTAGTTGTTTAGGAAGAAGTAATTTAGCAGTCAGCATTAGCTCTTAATTAACTATGCATCAGTGTCTGTTGATTTACTTTATGTACAAAATGTAAAAATTGTTTTTCAATATCTCTTTTTGACACATTAATCATGTATTGTTTCTTCTTGCCTTTTTTTGTCTTTTTTGAAAGCCACTCTTTCAATGATTGTGACCACTGTAATGTTTAAGGTGAACAGACAAATCCCATCTTTAAGCAACAGCTTCCATCTGTGTCTTGCCACAAAAAGTTTCTCTTTATGCCGGACAGTCACTTAAATCAGTCAGTCATCTGGAAGTCAGTCACAGGTTGTAACTCTCAGAGTTTTATTTAACTTCATACAAATCTTACTCAGAACAAATTAGTGAAAATTAGGAATCCTGAGCTCTTCTTAAGGCTATACAGAAAATCTAATCTTTTTGGCAGAGAGTCTTTTGCCTAATTACCTCCAAATATGATTATGACTTCTGTTTCTGCTCCGTTTGTCCTTATTTTTCCCTCTCTCCCTCTTAGCCTGCCTCCTCAGTGTGTTTTTGTTTTCCAGCAGGGAATGTCCTGCCTTTCTCTTTTATGTTGCTCATCCTAGCCTGTCTTCATGAACAGGAGGAACCTGCAGAGTTTTCCCTCCATCTGCTTCTGTCAGCAGTTCCAACTCTTCTGTCTGGCTTCTCTTCTCATCTCCTACCTTTCTCCCAGCCTTCTGTTATATCCCTCATTTCCTGTCCTAGAGATTTCCATCCTTTCAGCCCAAGCAGTCTGAATCTTTCCTCCCTTAGTACCATTGCCCCATCAGTCCTTCTTTCTTCTCTGTGCCACTCCTAGACTGTAAAGAGTGAGAATGCTACATGTTTCTTAAAATGCTGCTCAGAAATATAAACCTTTTGGGCTCTTCTTGAGACTGAGTAATTTATAGATTAAATATTTCGGCCATATGCCAAATACATCTATGTCACAGTGACTATCAAGTCATGGAAATGTTGGTAGAAGGAAATCTCTGGATATCACCTAATCCAGGCTACTGCTTCAGGTGGGATTGTTGCCAGCACTAGAACCAGGTCAGTTGTGGTATTACCTAGCCAAATCTTGAAAACCTTCAAGGATGGAGATTCAAGAGCTTCTTTGGGCAACCTGATTCTGAGCTGCACTGCTCTCTCTTTGAGCTTTTCCCCTTTAATGTACAAGCCAAACTGTTAAAACTACAATTTGCAGTCACTGTTGTAATTTTACAGCTTTTACGGTTTGCAATATTGAGAGAAAATAAAACAAGGGTTTTAGGTTTTACTTGTTTGCACTTGTAGGTTTCTACTAAATCAGCTCTTAGCTTCTACTTTGCTGGACTGAGTATCACCTTCTCCTTCTAGGTTGTATGTTCCTATGACCATCCTGGTAGCCCTCTTCTTGAACCCTCTCTAATTTCTCAACATCCCTATATGTTGTTATGTTATATATATATAATTTCTAACATCCCAACATCCCTGGGAGAAGTGGAGGTGAAAACAGTATTTCAGATGCAGCCTCACTGTAGCTGTTCAGAGAATAAGAATTTCACTCCATCTACTGGCCATATTGCTCATGGTGCAGCTAGTGGGTGGTCTGCCTTTTTTGCAATGAGAGTCAAGTATCCGCTCATTTTTGGTGTGGCCTCTGCCCCAAGTCCTTTTCTGCAGGGTGTTCCTAGTCAGTCAGTTCTGAACTGGTGTTGATTCATGGGATTATCCCATTGTAGGTGTAGAACTTTGTCCTGTTCCTTATTGATCCAGAAGATGCTTCTTTTTGACTTAGTTCTCCACTTTCTCAAGGTTTCTGGGTTGAAACCCTGACATTCAGCATGTCAAGAACTCTGCCTAATTTAGCATCACCTTTAAATTTGCTGAGGATGTACTCTATCTCATCATCCATGTTGTCAATGAAGATATTGAACAATATTGACGTCATTATTGACCCCTTGTGTGCTCTGCTTGTTACCAGCCACCAATTAGATGGCAAGCCATTGATTGCTCCCTTTCAGCTTGGCAGTCCAGCAATACAATACAACTCTGCTTCTTTTCTTCACTC
Organism: Oxyura jamaicensis; assembly: GCF_011077185.1. Taxonomy (NCBI): domain Eukaryota; kingdom Metazoa; phylum Chordata; class Aves; order Anseriformes; family Anatidae; genus Oxyura; species Oxyura jamaicensis. The sequence continues at coordinate 9,702,896 of NC_048893.1, forward strand.
TGATTTTTTGATTTTTAGGAGGGAAAAAGTTCAAAATCCCCAGGGAGATGGGAAATAAAATCCATAGAAGTTATGAAGAGAAGTTTTGAGAGACAGGAAGCAGAGTCCTAAATTGTGTATTCAACTGCTAGTAAAAAGAGTATAGAATGGTCAAGTGTTTTTGTTTTTGTTTTTTTTCAAGGAACTCATAAGCACAAGATTTATTATTTTTTCATTGATATGGGATACATTTCTCAATGTAACATCTGCTTCATTTCCACAGCTGATCAAGATGCTGTTAGCACAAAACACTGTTGTTCAGTGACAGTTGTTTTTTGGCAGAATAGTTAGGAAAATAAACACCTCAGAGGGGCATGACTTATACTGTATTTCAATAGATAAGTGGGAATTCATAGAAAGAAAATTGGTACTGCTTGGCCTCCTTGATTCATGCTTATTCACTTACAAATTTTACAGTGGTCATCATTGTTCCATAATTCTTGGTGATACCACTGAGCCAAAGAGGAGCCCTGACAAGGAAAAAAGCATGCCTTCTTTCCCTGATCTTGTAAAGACAGGCTAGGTTAGAGTTATCCCTTCTCTATCCCCGCATCCCAATGATTCTCCACTTTTGATTTCACTACATACCCTTTAGATTCCAAAATTTCTCCTCTGTACATCCATAAAGAATGCATTTCTCTTATTCACTATATATATATATTTGGCGTGATTTAAAAAACATTTGGTCCTTGACTCAGTTTCTGAGATAACTAGTTTTGATTTTGTGCTTTTTAGCTTTGTAAATAAAGTTGAGTCGTTCAGAGTGCCATGTTCCTCAAGCATTAAGGAAATTTGCTGCTGTGCAAGACTGCTCACACTGGAGAGAGCACATTAGGACAAATTATGTGTTTTGTTGTTGGTGGTGGTGGTCTCATGAAGTGTTGGATGGGAACAGAGTTACTCTTGTTTCAATACTGGTCTGTGCTTGCAGGGAGTGGTGATTTGACAACCTTCCACAGAGACTGCTAGATGTATACTTCGGTGCCGTTACATTTCTAGGACCTGGAGTTCACCTCATCACAGATGATAATGGTATCTTACACTTAAAATAAAGCAACAGTAATGAAGTAGAATGGGATCCTGTTGCTAATGAAGTGTCAATCAATTTTACTAAGTTACAATGCTTGTTTACTCTTTCAGTTGTAAATTAATACTCAGCAGGCTTTGTTATTTGAATTATTGATAAAGCATTTTGTTCCAGCTAAGAATGCAAAAACAGCTTTGAATCACAAAGGTATGAGAATGCTCTGTGCTCATTCTCAAGGTGTCACTGTGGATATATAGCTTGGAACTTAATAACAATACAAATGCTCTTACTTCAGCTTCACCAAAGTTATTAATGAATGAGATTATTAAATATTAAGTTAACAAGAAAGCTTTTATTTTGTACCTGACTCAACTGCCTTCCTGTCTGTGGCATATGAGAGCTAGCCAGGCTGCAACAGGAGTAAATACAGCTTTCAAAACAAAGAATACAGTATCTCACAGACTCTAATTTGTGAGCTCAGCCCAATATTTCCTTTTTCTTTGAGTATAGAATTGAATTTGTCAGCTCTTCCAAAAGGTAAGTAAAAATAGATTTTATATTTGATTTCACCTTTGAGGGACAAAATTCACAGATTTTGAGTCTAAATGGGACCCTTATGACTGTGTGGTTCCACCCAGCTCGTAGCAGAAATTTCAGGGTCTCCATTAATATTTCTCAAATAAAGTTCACAGCTAGAGTACAAGAGCATCCTTGCAGAACATCTCCTAGCTGCAGGGTATGTTGTAGGATTATGCTGAAAGAATAAGCATAAGAATAAAAGTAGAACTACTGGAGTTCAATTAAAGTGAATGAGGAATAATGAAATTGAATTTGTTACGTTTAATTTAAATGTCATTAATATTGACATTTTAAAGGAAAATGAATTCATTTTAAAATTTGGCATATTTTTGTATAATTTATACATTTTTATCATTCCAAATGTTAATTGGGACTAAATTCAAGAAAATAAGGTCTTGTGAAGTGTTTGCTTACTGAAGGAATAGATTGAGGAGAGGAAAAGCATGTTAACTTTTTTAGAAATCTAAAAAAAAATATATTGTTTTTCTAAAACACACTGAGTCCCTTAATTCTGGAGTGAACTCAGGGGTCTGATTAAAGGATTCATGCCTGAATTACTGATTTTTCAAGTATATTCTTCTCCAGTGTTGTAATGAATAACATGGCAAGGGCAGTGCTTTGTATGTCAGGACTGTGTTCTGCATATTGCTGCAGACACTGGTCAAAGTATGCCTGATGTGGGAGGCAGCAGCAGAGGGATGCATTTGCTAGGGGGAATTAATATTCCTAGGTTATTGTTGTAAGAAAAGTGCTTTGCACTGTGAAAATGGGCAAGAGCATAAAGCAGGAGACAGTTTTATGAGACTTCTGGTCACTGTATGAAATCTGAGATGTCAGGAATTAGGAGGGCCATCCTAGCAGGCAAAGGAAGGCATCCGTGTGCTCAGCTTGTTTAAGCCTTCGAGTTTGCAGCCTGAACCATTTAGACACCAATTAGATGAGTGAGGGAGAAGAAACTTGGTTTTCTTCCGAATGCTGATGCTTGGTGAACTCGCCAGAAGGGCTCTGAATCTGATGGCACAGGACTCACCAGATAATGCTTGAATGAACTTTCTGATGTGTTAGTTTTTTATTGTGGCTGCTGACTTTAAAGAAGGGCCAAGAATTTAAAGTAGCACTTGCAGAGTCTGTTTTATGGTGTTAGTGTTTATTTTGTTTCCATTACATAAAATAAGTTATTAAAACATTTTTAAATTCAGTTGCTTAGTTCTGGTTTCTTTATTCCTTCTTTCATGCACTTTATCATTCATCCATTTTCAGTAAGTGTATTAGCAAAATGCTCCAATATTTTTTTAAGGCAAACATTCTAAGAAAATATTGATGCTTTCCTGTACTGTTTGCAGAAATTGAAATGACCATGAGATAAGCTCTTAGTTATATTTTCACCCTCTAGCTGTTTCAGAACCTGGAAGCCTTGACGTGAGGCTTTCACAGCAGCAAAGTGGTTTTATGGCCAGTGGTTTGTGGGCTTGCTTTGGTGCCCAGTGGACCTCCATCCTCAGTAAACGCTGAGGGGAGCTGCTGAGGTGATGGCCAGGAAGCCATGTGTTCTTGCTAGTAGGGGGAATATACTCTTTTTCTCAGTTTACATTCCGTAGGGTTTATTTCCTTAAAAGACTCCCAAAATAGTAATAATAATAAAATCAAATCAAAGCCATGTTAACTATGCTTGCTTTAATTCTCTCCAGGTGGAATTGAAGTATAATGTAACTTACCTGCTTTAAAAGTTACCTGGGGTCAAATTTCCTTAGTGTGTCTGTGTAAACAAGCTCTGGATCCGTCTTTAAGATTTTGGTTTCATCTTAGATCCAAAAGGGATTTTTGAAACAGAGGGGATTTGATTTAGATACATGACTACAGGGTATTGCACTCTCCCTCACCATCTGAAGAGCTGAAATAAAGCTTTTGCCATTTAAAGCTGGTATCTCCTGAACAGATGGTGAGATTTCAGCACTGTGTAACCTAGACCCATGTGGAAAATCAGCCAAATGCAACCACCATCTATGAAACCGGCAATGAAAGTTTACGTAGAAGGTAAACATGGAGTTCACTATATTCTCTTTATCTAGCATTAATCTACACAGTAGTCCTTAGCATTCTAGTATTTTAAATAATGAGATAAGAGAAACTCCTGTTGGAAAGCACAATTTTCCAACCTCACGTTATTTATGTTCTGCTTTAGCCATTGAGCTTTGTAGATGGGCTTCCGGCATGCAAAGTTCATGTTTGGTTGTACAGCAATACAGGAGTGATGTTTGTAGTGAACTTCCAGAACTGACACACTATACCAACTCACAAAGACCCAGGATGTTCCTTTGGTGGGGCTTTTATTGAAAAAATTCCTCTGACTTACTCTGTGAGATCAAACCTACACATTTGCATTAAAATAAATAACATGCTCTACTGCAAGATTATTCTTTGTAAGCAGAGGAAATTGAGGGACTGTAGATCTGAAACTTATATTAATAATAACTGTTCTCTCCCAATTCAGAACAGATCTGTATGTATCTTGATGTTTCTGATAAAATGAGGTTTGTATAGAAAATACCATACAATGAAAGAACAATATCAGATACCTTCAGCATCATTCAATTCTGTCTGAAATTTAGGATAAAAAAGGTACATTTTTTGTAAGGGGTAAGGGGAGGGTGTTTGCCAAGTCTTTACATCTTTTGGCAGATTGAGAGCTAAATCTCAGTCTTTAAGGCTGCACGAAAGCTGTATAAGCTCTGAATCAGATATGCTTACTGGTTTGGGGCATTGCCAGTGCTCAAAACATGATAGTGGGAATGCATTCATTTAGTTCTTCTGCAAGAACGCAGCCTCTGAATGCTTTGGAGCATTTAGTATATTTATCTGTAAAGAATACAGCCCAGTAGAGACCATCTGATATGCATTATATTTGTAACCATAGTATCGTTTAACATATTCTATAACATATTCTATGGAATTAAAAAAATAAATATTTATAATTTTAAAACCACTTTGTTGTTGTTGTTGTCGTCTTTCATTTGGGCTCTGGAGTTGGAAGGAACCAAATATGCTTTATTATAGTTTCATGCTTATGAACAGTCCTAATGAAATCTGTGTGAAAATGGAATACTGTTAAAAAAATAATAAATAAATAAATAAAAATTAAAAAAAAAAAAAGGAAGAACATATATATTAGCTTTTTTTGGAGCTGTAGTTTTCATGTGTGATTTCAATCTAATTACTTACAGGTTAAGGTTCAACTGACTTAAAGTTGTCTAAGAAGGTGTTCCTCTAAATCAGTTGCACCTCCCTTCCTCTTCAGAAATGGATTATAGAGAGAGATCTCTAGGGAATATCTGAAAGCAGACTCTCTTTACACAGAAGGAGCATAGATAACTGGTTCAGACAGGACACCAAATATTTAAGCAGCTGAAATTAGATACCTCATCCATGGTATCTTTTGCTTGACGCATTACAACTATCTTGGAAGTGAAGATCAATGAAGTCTTAGAACATATCCTCTCTGTCTCATGCCTTATTTTCAGAAGTGATCATAGGTGGAGTACTGGGACCACCAGTATGGTGCACATGCAACTCCAGTACACTGAGCCTTGTCTGGCTCCTTTCTTACCAATTTTATGGGCTTCATTGGTAATGTTCCTTGCTTAGAAATCCCAGAAGTGTGATTTGAAGGTGACTCAATCTCTGGCTGAATATCATCTTTGGAATATTCCTGGGACAAGCCATGTCAAGTAGTTATAGACATTTCAAAGTCAAGCTGGACAGGACCTTGAACAAGCTAGCGCGAGATATCCCATGGCAGGAGTGTTGGACTAGGTGATGTTTAAGGGTCTCTTCCAACCCAAACCATTCTGTGATTCTATGACTTCCATCCTGCACTAGCTGACCTCTAAAAAGAAAATGTTCTTTGTGTTATTTTGCAAGGCTTTGGTGAAGATCAGTGCATTCAAGGTTCGGTCATGCTGGCCACACCCAGGCTGAGCACATGTATGTGATATGACTTGTTTTTAACTTGTGTCTCCTGTTCCCTTCCCACAGACACATAAGAATGTGTAGGTGATGAAGAGCTACATACATCTAGGTCTGGACCTGGTGCAGGTTGGGATATGTGCCTACATCAAAGCATTTGGAAGTGTTCCTTGTCAACAGCTTAGATACAGCTTCAATTACTATGGTGATGGGCCATATATATCACAAGATTCAGCAATACTAAAGAAAACCAACCTGTATATTTTTCTGGCTTTTCTCTAGCTACTGCGGCATTTGGATGTAAAATAAACAAAAGAAGTCAAAATATGCGATCTCAGATGAACTGTGTTTCTTAAATCAGAAGCACAGAATTCTGTGATGCAGGCAATTTCCATTCCCTTCTGATTAGTAACTAAATAATAAAATTGCGACAATTTATCATTTTTTTTGCATAAAATACCATTGCAGCAGCTTTGACACAATGAGCTTTGGCCTATGTAACAGTGTGGGCTGAGTTCTGTATATTGAATTCTAAAATTGGAAATGTGGAAAGCCCCAAGCTCTGTACACAGCATCAATATATAACAATATTTCAGTAAGAAATAAAGTCAAACCAAATAGCTGTCATTCAAAATAAATTTCAGGGATTTTGGACAAAAGCCATAGTGAGTTTGGATTGCTCATTATTTTTTAAAGAATTTTTTAGAGATGTATTAATATGCACAATATAAATCTAACCCCATAGGTCACAGAGAGTTTGCAATTTGCAAGTGCTTTAGGAATAGTTATTAAAGATTGGAGAGGAGGAGGGGTAGGAAGTGTCAGTAGGAGAAATAGTGCTGTAGTGCTAATGAGCAGATGCTCAACTGTGTATTGAGAGACCTCCTTGCAATTAAAAAATAGTTGTAGGTAGGTGGAGATCATTCAGCTGCTGTGTGCTGTGAGTTGTACCTTGACCAGCTTTTATGTCGGATGCATCTTGATTAGAACAACAACAAAAAAGGTGGAGGGAAGAATCTGTAGATAGCGGCTGATTTGGCAGAAATGTTTTGTGCAGTAGAAAAGTGAGATGTGGATGCCAAGGGTACTTCTGTTTTGGAAGAAGGCAGGTGTCATTCATGTGAAATTAGGTAATGTTCCCTACTGAAGTGCTTGCTCCTCTGTGGGGCAAGGAACAGGAGAGCAGAGGGACAGCTCCTGTCTCACCTCTTCTTGCAATGGGTTGCGGGGGAAGAGAAGACTTCCAAATATTTGATTTCCAAGCCCTTATCAGGGAGTTCAAAGAGGACAAAAGAGGAGCAAGAATCAAAAGTAGAGGTTCTGTAGAGGCTGGCTTAACCCCATCACTGTGGCCAGGGCAATGTGGCCGGTGTTTAGCACGGGCGGATCAGGCAGAGCTGCAGCTTCTGTAACAGGGAAAGTGGGTGAGAAATAAGTGGATTTGAGAAGTGTTGTTGCCAGCTCTGCCTTCACATATAATCTTGTCCTATTTATTAGAGAAACACTTAAAGGTTTAGGAAGCATGTGCAACTGGCACAAGCAGAATAGCTTCGTAAGAGTAGCTCAGTTCTGCAGGCATTACTTGAATATGCACTTTTTTCCTCCCTGTCCCCTACCTTTCTACCTTTCTTTTTATTCTCCAGGTTAGGGGGCTTATAGCATAATTAGAAACTGAATTATTTATGAGAAGTCATTAAAACGGGTGGCTTGCAGATTAGTCAAAGACAGGAGATGTGTGACATGAAACTGCTTTTTCCTCTGTTGGTTTCACACACAGTGACTGCATGGAAACCTAGATAAAGTGTTTTAAGCTTTGGAAAAAAAAAAAAAAAAAAAGAGAGAGAGAGAAAAAGAAAGAAAGAAAACAAAAAGAAAAAATAATGCTTTGTGATATTACCAATGTGTGTGTGTACAAATACCCATATCAGTGTTGCAGGAAAATTGCAAATATGGTGAAGATTAGCCAACAGAAGGGTATTTTGAGGAGACAAAAGGAAGGAATAGGTCATGACTCATTATGCAGCTTTGGAAATCAGAAAATGTAATTTCTCTGCCTACTGGAGGAGTTTATGAGCCTAATGAAATTTAAAATCAGTGGGAGCTCATTTAATAGCAGTATTATATATAGTATTCTACTAATATTATAAGTAGTGTGTCTAAAAATAACATAAAAAGCCTTTATACTTTGGTAACAAGGACATACTCTACATAGCTAAGATCTATTCCTCTCATAAATGAGATCCAAGACAAATGAAGTTAAGCCATTTAACTGCCCTGCTATTTTTGTCTTAATGAAACTTGTTTATCTGAAGATATTTTGAGAAATACACATTCATGCCAGTGAAACCGTTTCTTTAATGACGGCCTCTTGTTTTTTTCAGGTGCAGATGCTGATATTTGGTCCTTTTAAAGCTTGGTCTTTACAGTGCGATAAATCATGGGTTTTGCTGTGATCTCTGGTGACTTCAGGTCATCTGAATTAATGAAGCTAGCAGTCCCTACATACTATTAGAGGTGCTTGTGGCTTTAATCATAGATTTACTGGATTTGGGTGTACAATGAAGTGATAGAAAGGGAGCAAGGATGGTTGTTTTCCTCCTAAACTTATCTCCTAATAGCTTTCCATGTGTCTGAATTCTTCTGAAGTGTGTTTTCATGCTTTGAGCCTATTGAGGGAGGCATCACTCATATAATGATCATCACACATATGGTTATAAAAGAACATGGAGGAGTTAAGGTCCTTTACACAGGGTGCTTTTATTGGGATGTTAGATATTCACTTTGGTCATCCCGTCAGGTAATAGCAGTCCACTGCTATGGACTTTGGTAAGGAAGTGAACAGTACAACTGCCAGCTGTGTTCAGAGCCAGGATGAAAATGGAGTGTTGCACATAATCATCTTGAAGATATGGTATTCAATTATCGCATCACTTCAGTGCTTGTAAGCCAGGTTTCTTATCTCTTTTCTTTTTTCTTTTTTTTTTTTTTTCTTTCTTGTTTTTCTTTACATGTGTATGAATGTGTATTTACTTGTGTGTGCGGTCTGACCAGAAGACACAGAACCTCACTGTTATTTTTTTCTTTTTTTTCCAGGAGATTTTAAATTCCTCATTAAGTCACAATAGACACAACCTTATTGTGGTTTAACCCAGCAGGCAGCTCAGCATCACACAGCCATTCGCTCACTCTACCACCCCACAGTGCGATGGGGGAGAGAATCAGAAAAAAGAAATGGGTAAAAACTCACGATAAAGACTATTTAATAGGACAGAAAAGAAATGGAAAAATCATAATTATAAAATAATAAACAAAACAAGTGATGTGCAGTGCAATTGCTCACCACCTGCTGACTGATGTCCAGCCAGACCCCAAGTAGCAGCAGCCAATCCCCCAGTTTTATTGACCAGCATGATACCACATGGTGTGGAACATCCCTTTGGTCAGACTGAGTTGCCTGTTCTGGTTCTGCCCCTCCCAGCTCCTTGCACACCCAGCACCTCCTCACTGGCAGGGTAGCATGAGAAGCTGAAAAGTCCTTGGCTCTGTGTGAGCACTGCTATGCAACAATTCAAACATCAGTGTGTTGCCAGCATTATTCTCATCCCAAATCCAAAGCACAGTACCATACCAGGTACTAGGAAGAAAAGTAACTCTATCCCAGCTGAAACCAGGGCAAACATAAAACTGTATTATCAATCTCAGATGTACTTTTGTTGTTACATTGGCATAAGTGCATGAATAGCCAGGAACAGATAAAGATGTTTTATTTTTTTCCCTACCACACACACAATGCAAAAATAAAGATTTTCTGAACACTCCCTGTATTCTGTTTTTCCCCCCTTTGCATGAAGGAAAACAAGTCCATAGTGTGCTGGGGGGACTTACATGTTTCAAGCCCATGCCTGTTGAGAGTTAGTGTTATTTTCTACAATTAGAACACAGGTATATCATCACATTAATAGAAATAGTTTCAATTCAAGCTTAGTATGCACAACTGAAATAATTTCCAATTGTCTTCACTTGCATGCTCACAGTTTATAGTGAATGTTCCCATGGTATTTAATGCTTTATTCTATATTAATGAATACTTACCACAGTAAACTCCTAAAAGGTCACTTCCTGCTCAGGTGTTGCCTGTTTTCATCTGGGAGAGGTTCCCTGAGTATTCACAAGCCGTTACTATTTCTAGCTAATCAACATTTTCAATAAAGGCTCATGCTTTGAAACGATTATGATTTTTGGATGTCCAACATGTAACACCATTAAAGAAGTTTGATTTTCAAAAAAAAAAAAAAAGAAAAAAAAGCTTAGCAACCCCATTGACAAGCATGAGGTATATCCTCCATGAGGTATATCCTCCACGCTGGATATACCCCAATAAGATATTCTGTGGGGGAAAGAAAAATAAATAAATAAATGCAATGTTTAAAAAAATATTAACTGGAACTTCTATTTACATGTTATTTAGTATTAACACTAGCTAAATACTGCAGTCTTCTTTGGGGGCACTAATATCAGATCAAATTTTAGTATATTAAGTATCTTCACAGTTTCCATGCATAAGCTTAATGCTTACATTTCTCTACTCTTCTGTATGAACAATATTGGGGTCAGTCCTACCATATTATTTAGACTTTTTTCCAACCACATGGCTTTGATATAGCTTAATTACATATATTATTATATGTATTTGCCTCTCATAATTATAATTTATGCAGTCAGTTTGCATATTAATATTTACAGTTTAAACAACATATTATTTTTGTTTGTATGGTATGAAAATAATATTTCTACCTGTAAAATTACTGGGTCAAGATACAAGCATACAGGATGTTTGATTTGCACCTTTCTTAACAGTTTTCTTTTCCAAGATTTTACATTTATGTTCTCAAAGTTCCAAATTGTACAACACTTTTTCAAGAAAAAGCTAACTGAACATAGTCATAATAAATACAATTAATGTAAAAGAACACAGACCACATTCATTCCTCCGTACAAGTCTGGCACATGACAAGAGACACTGCTTGAAAACAGTATTTGCTATAAATTTCCAAGGACTTAAATATATATATATATATGTATTTACATTTTTTCCTCTTTATGCATTTTTTTGATTCCTTAAATTCTGCTTTCTTCTAAATTATTTTTCTTTATTGATGATATTCTAATCTCCTTAGCCATCAAAGGAGACAACCTCAATATACAGAATGCAACAGGTATTTCAAATTCAAGACAGACTTTTGACGTGGTAACATTACTGTTTTGATTATTTCTTTTTCAAATAAGAGCTGCACTTCTATAATTTTACAATGCCTTGAATAAGCACAGCACAGAAATATGGAAAGGATCAATTTTACAGAAGGAAAATGTATGAGGAAAAAACAGCAGAAGAGTCTAAGAATAGATAATTTTGGCACTATTGTTCAAGGTGTTCAGTTTTTGAACAAAAATTTAAATCTATGTAGACTATTTGCTATCCCTTCTATTCTAATATCTTTCTAGTCTTGTTACCAAGCTGTGTAAATGAAGTTTGTTGTTGAAAATAGTACTACTTTAGATATGGCATGCTAGCTAGTAAGAAAGCAAAATTGTTTCTGTTATAAAAGGCCTTCCAGTTTGTCTTTTCATGAGATAGTTCCTCCTTTCTAGACTTTGACTTTTATGGTATGTTTGTTAACCATGCTGATAACAAGTGGATATTAGAAAGGGTGTTTTGGTGATGCTTAATAGAATGTAACGCTAGGAGTCTTGGGTGAGAACCTCAGGGAGGTGAATTTCATGGCTCTTCCACAGTTTGTGATGAACTGAAATCAAATGAAGAGCCATGGCATCTTTTGCCATCTCTCCTACAAGTTATGTTCAGGTTTTGTGTGTGAGAAGAAATGCCCTGTGCTTCATGCACTGAATCATTCTGTTTGTGTGTGGAGAGAGCTTAGGGCTTTAGGAATTAAAAGGCACTACATGAATGCCAAACAAGAGAGCTTTTTTACTTTATTACCGTATAAATTGAAGGATTTGAACATCTATGGTACTCTTTCTTCTTCTTCTTCTTCTTCTTTTTTTTTTTTTTATCTTGCTCTAGCAAATGGCATGTAATGCGTGAATTCTTGTCCTCTTTATGGATAATGCCAGCATTTCTGTGTTGTACTCTTATATTTTTAAACGATGCCTACAATCTGTCAAATCCATTTAGGTACATCCCACATTTGCTTTTATTTATCTACAAAGTGGAGCCTCCTTATTCATTACATTTTGGCTGCCAGCGTGGATGGAAACCATCCCAAGACGTATATGAATTTAAATGGCAACAGAATGACTGGCACTAGATACGTGTTTTTAGTGTCAAGGCTATGGTAATGTATATCATTAGTTGTTAAACATAGTCTGCTGTCGGCGCCGTGCCAGTGTGCTGTCTTGTGCATACTGCCAAACCTTGCTGGGAACCTAACATGTTCTGCAGTTCAACTGCATATTTTCTCAGTTGTAGCTGCAGAAGCGAGACACCAAATGTAGTGACACAAAATAACTTCTGAAACATGCTGACGCTGTGTGCCAGCGTGACATGGAAATCAGTCTCGTTTTGGGCCAGGTAAGTTTCTGCTTTATTTTTTGTCTTCCTTTTGGCCTCATTTGTCCTTAACTCACCCACCCTAATTGAGGAAAGAGGAGTGAAATCATGCCTGGGTACTCTTCTCAGGTTCCTTCTGTTTGTGAATGTCTGTGGTAGCTGCTTGCGTATTACTTTCTTCACAAACAGAGCAGAAGTATGTTTATAGGGAGATGGGGCAATGAGGAAATTATACCTTGGGTTATTTTCTCTTTATGTGGGGCATTTCCTATCAGGTGGTGGGACAGCAAAATCTTTATCTGTGGTCCTTGTCCACGCTGCTGCTACGTCCGGCTCTGGCCACTGTGAGTGGAGCGGGAGAGGGAATATCTTTTATACATTGGCTTTATGATTCAGTTTTTGTTAGAGAACCTCAAAATCCCCCCATAGTTTTCATGCTGATACCAATCTTAATAATGATCGATATTCCATTGTAAAAGGGACTATGTTGCTTATGCCTTTTTTTCTGTCTTTCTATAAAAAGAAAGCTATAATTTCTGAGGGGAAATGTTGCATATTTATTCTAGAGAATAGAAAAGGGATGTAGATGTTATAAGATCCATACTACTCACAATTGAAATGTGAAAGGCTGAGAGTCAACGTCTGTCTAATGGCATTAGTACTTGCATTAGTTATCTCTGCAAAATGCTGATAGATCATTCTGTAAACTAGGGAGCACTTTACATAAAAACAATCAGTGAATCAGCTACAAAATAAAGCTAATCAAAATGTTGAGATCTGTTTTGATTTCTAAATGCCTGAAATTGAAAATTTTCCATTTAGAAATAAACATTTTTTGATGAGTAGAAAAAATGTTTATTACAGAATTGGTTATAACCCTGTAAGCCTAGCTTTTAGGTTCCAGAATGAAGCTTGAAACAGCTTTGGAGCAACAACACAGATGTCTTTGTAGGGACATGCCGTTGCTTGTTGACGCAGACTTCAGTGGGCTGTCCCACCACAGCTCTCTGTTCCCTACTCAGCAAAGCAGCAGTGCTCATCCTCAATTTAATTTCTATTGATCACAATAAGTTATTTAATTTTAAAAAAGGAAATGTTGAGTTCATCGCAGGTTATTAAATCTGTGCCACAGCAGAGCTGGTGCTGAGCACTGGTATTATGCACTTCAAGGAAAACCTTTCCCTTGTGTGTTCCCCGAGTCTGTGCATATGAAGATTTGCGCATCACAGAGACAAATATGAGGACGAGATCAGAGACCATGTGAGTGGTTCCTGGGGAGAAGAAGGGGAATGGCGATGCAGTCAGTGCATGATGCCCAGATGCAACCACCTCCTTTGCATACCTAGATGCTCCTCCCACATGGCAGTGTCCTCTGTGCCACATAATGAGTGTCCCTGCATCATCAGTGACAGTGGTTTCAAAGGATGAGGTTAAGAAAAAAGATGCCCATGCATGGTGATGGAAAATTTTGGGTTTCTTTGGTATCCCTTGGAAGATTTGAGAATACCTTCTGGTTTCCTATTTGACTTTGGGCAAGCAACTTAGTTTAGATTTTCATCAGCTGGCAGAATAACATTTTTCTCCCTCCCAGCATGGGTTAGTAGGACATTTCTGCTGAACAGGGCCTTGTAAATACGTGCACAGGAATGCCCAATACCTCTTGGAATTATGCCAAGGTTCAATGTTAATTCAGTGCAGTGAGTTCCAACAGCTAATTATGTGTTGAGTAAAAATGTATTATGCATCAGATGTATTTCACTGGGGGTAGTTGTAAAGTGACACATTTCAACTTAGCCTTGCATTTTAGGATGTTTGAGTATTTGCTTGTGGAGCCTTGATTTTGCCGTGACATGTTTTGCTGTGTTTTGTTTTCAGACACTTCTCTTCAACAGTTTTTAAAGCCTTTGTGATTTTTCAGAATGAAAATTGCTAGTAGAGTAACATGTTATTGTCTTTCACTAAGCATTTCATTTTTATAGAGCTTTTGCCTAGGAGCTTTTTATTTCCCAATGTTTTCCTGCACTACCTGAAGGCATCTGGAGCTTATATACAGGGAACTTACCCAAGCTATTGAGTCAAATAATTTGCAGCAAGAGGTTCTTGCTGTGTGTGTTAAGATTAGGAGGAAAAACAAACAAACAAACAAACAAACAAAACTACCTAGATAATAGAAACATGTTTTACCTATTTTAGTAACCTTTTGTCTAACTTACTGTTTTATTCCTGGTAGCTACCTTTTATTATTTGGGTTATGTTATGTATTAGGTGTTTCTTCATATCCCAAGAGGAATGGAATACAGAAGACTACTTTTGCTGCAAGATATTAATGAACTTCATTTGAATAGTCAGGGCTTGCAGGTATTGTGAATTGTCAGGGACTTTGGTTTCATAGAAAAAAAACAGACTTCTACACAGGGGTCAACAAGCTGTAAGCAGAAGACATGCAAAATGTTGTGGTTTCTGCAAGGGAATGTGTATACATGACACTGAAAAATAATCTGCATTCAAATCAGCAAAGCAGTGTTATTTTTCAAGCAGAAACATCAGATGATCACCATCTGATACAAACTATTAGCATATATGAACCTGATGCACATGAGACTAGTGATGTGGTTGCAAGAGCCAAATTCTGCGAGATGCCTAACAAGATCACCTTTCCACAATTTCCTTTCTCGATTTCCAGCATTCTCTGCTAATTCAACACTGAATTGGTGAAGGCTTTCAAATTGTATTACCATTTAGTTGATGGTGACAGAAAACTACAATCACCAATCCCTTAATTCCTGCGGGTTGCAGAGAGACTATCTGGAAGATACTCTTTATCACGGAGTGTATTGACATGACGAGGGAATGGTTTTAAAATAAGAGGATAGGTTTACATTAGGTATAAGGAAGAGATTCTTTACTCTGAGGGTGGTGAGGCACTAACACAGGTTGCCCAGAGAAGCTGTGGATGTCCCGTCCCTGGCAGTGTTCAAGGCCAGGTTGGATGGGGCTTTGAGGCCAGGCTGGATGGGGCTTTTTTGGCCTGGTGGGAGGTGTCCCTACCCAGGGCAGGGTGGTTAGAACTGGGTGATCTTTAAGGTGCCTTCCAACCCAAACCATTCTGTAATAATATAAAATACCCTGCAAAATGGAATGGAGAAGGAAGTAATTATTATTATTGTACACTGCACTGCATAGCATATTTATTATGATTTTTGTTATGACCTATGGACTTACCTGTAAACTTATTAAGCAGCATTTAAGATGAAATAGACGTGTTAAGGAGTTTGGCTTTGGTGAACAAAGCTTTGTCTCTCTCACAGTTAAATATTTTTATCAATCCATTAGTGCACAAGGACATCTGTGTCCAGGGGTGTTTCACAGAATATGAAAAGGGTAAAGTTAAAAGAGACCTTGGGAGATCATTTGGTCCAAGCCTCTGTCAAGCAGGGACACACAGAGCAGGTCGCCCAGGACCATGCCTAGATGGCTTTTGAAGATCTCAAGGGAGGAAAACTCCACAACCTCTCTGGGCATGGGTGCTTGTTTTCAACAGTCATGGGTGTTTGTTGCCAACAAAAGCAAGTTCTGAAAGGCTTCTGAAGAGGTTCAATGTCTCTTAAAATGTTAAGTGATAAATAAAAAAAAAAAATACGGAATGCTTTTTGATCCCGAGATTTCTCTTCCCACCTGGAAGTGTAACACAAGTTTTAGGTTAAAACTGTTTATTTTTTACTTTTTTTTTTATTGTTTCTTTTTGCCTGCTTTTGCTTGGGCTACATGTCTCTTGAATGTATGGCTGCAACTGTTCTCATCCACAAGAGAGATTGGGGGAGCACCATAGCCAGTGTGGTGGAGCATAGTCATGGGATATGTGCGCTCGTTCCCTCACTGTCCCATGTTCTTAAAGGGTACTTGGCAAGCAGGATCCCATATGAGCAGGAAGGTAAACTCTCATTGCAAGTGAGAACAGTTCATATAGACAAAGTGTTTAGCTCCCTAAAGATGATGGTGCAGCCAGTGAAGCAAGTAAATGAAATTACATCATAAACTGGAATTCCTTTAAAAGGTATATAGTTGCCGATCTTTTTTTCTTACCTCTCGCAGAAATGTGAAGTGCTCTGGGTCTCCTGTCCCACCCAATTTTGATTTATTTAGTTACAGTGAAGCAGAGCCTAAATTACGAGTGGGCTGGATTCCATCCTGGAGTTTTATACACCCATATAGATAATATACATACATGCTGGTTTACCTTTATTGCTGAGTCAAGTTTAACTGATTTAGCTGTACACATTAAAATACATAAAAATTGAACCATAAACCAGGAAAAACTTCTTGGGGAAAAAAAAAAAAAAAAGAAAAAAGAAAATTTGTGGTCTTTTTAGTTTCATTTGCTGCAGAAAGAGTTTATGGGCTAGACATAAAAACATTTAAATAAATTAAACTTAGATTACATATTCACCACTCAGCAATACGGTTTGCTATGCTTCATATCGTATTCTGTGATGCATGTGCATCAGTTTACACTATAAATTCTGTAGGGTGTGTGACTCATCCCCGTTGATACATGATCTTAAACAAATCAGACTGCATTGTCAGCTTGGTATCTGTACTGAATGAACAGCAAAATAAAGCTTCCTTTTTACAGGGAGAAAATTGTAAGTTTTAGTAGCTCTGTGGAATATGTTTTGTCTGTCTATGGTCTGTATAGTTGGAGCTGATAGAAATCAAGATTTTTCTATGTGTTTCATTCAAGATTATCCGAATCTTTAAAAAATCGTGTGAATTAAAATTAGCAGTTTCAGAACCTTCAATATATATTTTTGATGCCAAAAAAAAAAAAAAAAGCATTGAAAGAAGGCAAGACAAGTGAAATGAATCACTTTGAGATTTTCATATTTAAACTAGATCAAAAGCAACACTTTAAAAAAAAATGGTGTTTTTATCAACTATAAAATTATTTTTTTCACTGGAAACCATCTTGATTCTAGACCATATTGATCAAGACTGCTTAGAACTCTGAAACAGTGCAGTAGTGTTCACTGGAGAGAAAATTAAGGGCTTGAACATATAGCATCTATTGAATCTAAAAGCAGAATTAGAATAGATAAGCACAGAGTTAAAACCTGTTCTTTGGCTTACAAATATGAGATTTTTTTCTCTTTCATATTAGGGCATATTTAACTATGATAATAGTCATCAGATTTCTCATATTTAGGATATTAGGTTCCAGAAAAAATTTACCTACTGACATAGCTGAATAGGAGAAGGTTAATCTCAATTGTCCTAAAAATGCTTTAATGTTTAAATGGAAGAAAAAAATATAGCAAGTGAGGAAAGAATTTAGAATTTAACTAGAGTGGGATAATTTCACATGGGAGAAACACATCTAAAATGAACTAACAGCGAGAACTCCAGAGAACTAGAGGTGTCTCCTCTTAAAACAGCTTTTACAATTTACACCTCAATGAAAGGTGATTTATACTTTATTTAAAATTATTATGGAGTCTCAGAAGTCTGGCATATTAGTTCCTACACTTGTATTAAGCATAAGTGCAGTAACTGTTAACAGGCTGTTAAACTTTAGGTTTGTTTGGCCTTTCAAAGCCCAATTCTACTAGAAATATTTGTACAGAACCCATCAAACTATTAATTAAAGCCTTTTCCCTTCTCACTACATCTCTTGATTTCAGCATTCCCCTGAAGTCTTTGCAGTTCAAATGCTGCAGCAGCCTGCAGATGAACTGAGAAATGAAAGGAACTGCAAGCAAACTAGGAGAGTTTCATCCTTAACAGTGACTCGCACAGTAAATGAATAAAAATAAGTATCCCAACTGGCAACTGGACCCACATACACATAGAAAAGTCAATATTTGTTCAGATTTAAGATACAGCAGCTTTAATTGTACTTCCCAATTTTGCACTTGAGAGTGAATACCTTCCGACCAATTTCATTTGAAGTAAGAGTTATGTGTGCACATGTAGAGTTTAAAGAAAAATTGACAGCCAGGAGTGACCTATCCAAAATTAATTAGTGCTCTTATTCTGTCTCATGATGCATATGTGTCCATCAACAGAAATCTTACTAGGTCCAATTATCACTAATTGGCAGTTAATCTGAATGTGAAAAACAAGGCTGAGTATTTAGGGACCAACACTGCACTCATTAACACAAATTCTGAAAAATACTGTAAATGAGACAGATTGGTAATATAAAGAAGAGTCTATATCTCTGTCTGCATTGTCTCCATTGTGTAACTGATGGGGTGAAATAAGGATTGTTGTGTTACTGACAGACCACTCAAATAACTGATTTGGGAACCCATGTGTGAAACTGTGAAATGGGTTAACAAAAGGAAATTACTTAACTTGGCATTAAAAGCTTTCTTTAGTTATATAGAAAGGAAACTGATAAAAAAAGAGATGTGGTTTCCATGGTGTATACAACTTATGGACTTTGTGAAAGGGGGTAAGAAATACCTTTTTTTTTTTTTTTTTTTGGGGGGGGGGGCAAGATTTATATTCCTTTTTTATATTTAGCAAAACAAACAAACAAACAAACAAAAACCACTAAATAATTACAAATGGGCTAGAAAGAGGCTTTGCCCTGAGATGGATATCCTTTCATTGTACAAGAAATGAATGTCTCTATATAACAAAGAGTATGAGCAATGCTTTATGTTTCATTACTCATTTTCCTTTACCCTCTGGCAGACTATCTAACTGGTGCTTAGTAAAACTCTGCACTTCAAAACGTACCCTCTTTTAACTGAAACTGAGGTACTGTGACTGCTCAGAACTGCAGCCAGTTCTTTTACCTGCAAATCCATTCTGAATTACACTTCATATTGAGTAACTATTTTCCTTGCTATCAACAACATGAAAAAAATTTCCTTTGTTTCTTTGAAAACTCCACTTACAGCCTCAAAATGTTTGGTGCATTATCCTGTTGATAATGCTTCGTTGTAAAATCTTTTTCTTTAAGGAAGGAAAAGAAAAAAAAAAAAAGACAAAAAAATTTATTTTATCTTCTGGGCACTGCTGGTCTTTGGGATTTTGCCTAGGCTAGATCTTTTAGAGTCAATAGAACAAGTAAAATCAAAAGCAGAGATTTTGGACAGAGCTGAGGAAAAAGATTATGAAGCACAACTATTTTTAGATTGACAGTTTAAAGTTATTTCCAGCTTTACCAGACATTTGGTCTGTAGAGTCATTTGTTTTCCTATTAAACTTATAATTGGATAAGATCACAGTTCTTTCTTTTTTACACTACTTACAACATGTTGACATCTTCTTCCACTATATTTTATACCTCACCTGGTCTTTGCAATTCATGCTAATTCCAAGGCAGCAGACCCCTTCCAACTACTTCCTTGACAGGGTGCATTCAGCCATCACCTGTGTAAACTGTGTAAATATGGCAAGACCAGCCTTAAGAAGCAGAAGTAGTAGCCATCATATGAAGTTATCATGCTGAACTGGAGGAAGGAGGTGGGATCCACCATGCAGCTGGGTTGGAGCTCCTATCTGCAGGTCTTTGTGAATGCCTTAAGGTTATAACCAAGGGTAGCAAACAGGTTTATTAGGAAAAAAAAAAAAAAATCACATCAAGGCTCTGAAATAGGAAAGCACAATGTGGGGCTCTGGGAATGCTTGAATGACAAATTACTGAAGGCTGAAAAAGTATCATTTTTGGCTTGCTTAATTTTATATTCTCTGGATAGTCTCTTTTGGTTGCTGTAGGAGAGAAAATATTAAATCAGTTAGACTCTGTACAATCGTGTGTCTGTTCAAGTTTGCATGAGTCATGGCTATATTGTACATTAAGTGGACATCTGAACAATATATACAAAGCAGGAAGGTCTCCAGCCCCTCAGCTGAGCTCCCTGCTTATTAGGCTTCAGGATTGCATTCACTCACTCTTCATTGCTTCCTTGGGCACAATATAAATTAAATTGTTTTCTACAAACTGGAAACACTTGAAGGAGGAGAATACAGTATGCCTTCAGTCTCACTCCTCTCTGCTACTGAACTGCCTTTAACTAATTTCCTAGGGCACTTGTCAGTCAGGGAGGCGATTCTGAGTCTCTTGAGAAAGCCCAGGACTTGGGACGCTGCATGAAGAGGTGCTCAGCCAGCTACTCCCAATGGCAGTGGCACCGGTAATAGCTGAGCCTGGAAAGCAAAGAATGAACCTGGTCATCCCATGGCAGCTTTCCTTCCAGTACAAAGATCTGTTACAAAACGCTTAAGTGCTTATTTGTGTGATACTTTTCTACAATTCTTCCTTTGGACTATAAAATGGCCCGTGTGCTTCTGTCTGTCCTTTGCATGGCTTCACTTTCCCACTTTCCCATCATTGGTATGGGCACAATAGTACTTCCCTATTGCAGCAGTGCCCGTCAGATACATAGAGGACTGGGTTAGCTGGCTGTTTCTTTTGTTCCTTTTTTTTTTTTTTTAAAAAAAAAAAAGATTTTGTAGCCATGGAGAATGTCATGTCACCTAAAGTCAACAGAAATGCTGTAGACTTACACAGCTGTAATCAAAGTGACCATCTAACACAATAGATTTTGAGTGATAAGTATAACCAAGATTTAAAATTCCTAACAGAAATGAAAATCTCTTATGACTGGTCTTTCTGTTTGTTTGTTTGTTTGTTTCTAATGAGACTGATAGGATAGTAAACAGCAACAGTAGTGCACTTGATTTATTGACATGCCAGATACTATCGCATGAAGCCTTAGTCAAAAAATTAATTACAACTGGCTTTACTCATTTTCATGTCACTGTAAAATGAGTTCATGACTACAAACAAAGGCTAATAATAAAAGGTAATGGGCCAGATTCATTGCTTACATACACTGGTGCAAGCTTTAAAAATTTACTGAAATTATCCTTTGTTGTTACACCAGGAGTAAATTTGTCCAGGTATGTTAGGCTGTGGAGAGGTGTCTAATGAACTATCACTGGGGAGATTTTAAGTTTGGCCTGGATTAACATCATCATTAATGATCTGGAAGAAGAATGCTGTCAGCATGTTCATTAAATTTGCATGTGACACAAAGCTTGGTTTCAAATACCATTGATGACACAAAGCCACAGAGGGGCAGAAAGAAGCTTGACAGAACAAAACCAATAAATACAGTAATAATAATAATAATAAAAGAGTCAGCTCAGCAAAATGTAGGTTGATAAAAGTGATGATTAATATTATGAATTCCAGTGCAGGGAGGAGAAGGCCAGGTAAAGCTGACGAAGTCTTTTTTTATAATGAAAAAAGCTGGTAACAAATCAAATTTGTACTCTTTTAGTGGGATCACATCACTGATACACTTCTTTAAGTGGGGATTCACATTGTGTAGATTTCTGGGCATACTACAATATTGAGAAAATGAAAACAAATCAAAGAAAATACAAAGACACCAATAAAATTAAATGAAAAGAGGTCAGTTTCAGAGCAGAGTTTGAAAAAGTCCATATAAAGTACCTGAGTTAAATGGTATTTTCATGGAGTTAATATGTGGGGGAATATCGCAGTGCACATCTGGAAACTGCAGAAATGTATTGAGAATAATGCCATAGGGTGTGACTAGAATAATGGGAATGGGATTACAGCAGTGAAGATTCAAACTAAGCATAAGATATCTTGGAAGTAAAACCTTTTCATCT
This sequence comes from Oxyura jamaicensis, assembly GCF_011077185.1. Taxonomy (NCBI): domain Eukaryota; kingdom Metazoa; phylum Chordata; class Aves; order Anseriformes; family Anatidae; genus Oxyura; species Oxyura jamaicensis. The sequence continues at coordinate 9,724,729 of NC_048893.1, forward strand.
GGGAAATAATTTCCCCAAGGACAGTTGGGTTCTAGTATTTCTTTGTATTTTAGCCTCACTATTATATCTGTCTTCTGAACCACTGTGAGATAGGCTAGTCCAATTATCTCCGTTTACCTGGTGTGGTGTTAAAGATGTCGCTTGACACCGCTGCCTCTGCTACTTGACTCAGCTCCATTGTTGCTGGCAGGGGATGGATCTGCGCCCCACTTCCCTATGAGAGAGGACAGTAAAAACACCTTGAGCTGTAAAGAGATGTGATCAAAGGCTTTTCTTGCAATGGGAATTGAAAGTAAGGCTATTTGTATTTATTTCATTGGCCCCAAATAAGTGCTGTATTTTTTCCATCCTCTTTTCTAATGTTGAGGATCTGTTACTAGCTTGTACCCTCTATGAAACAGTTACCTCAAAGTACCTGCACTGAAAAACTGTTTTGGCTGAAGGATGCCCTTGCAGGGTCCCATTAGGCTCTTCCTTTTGACTAACCACTTTTATTGGAGTGGAGCAGGAAATATATATATATATACTCTTCAATTATATTGATATTAGTAACAAATGCTTCAGAAGAAAACCACCAGTGTTTGTTTTTTTTTTTTTTTTCACAGAGCAATTTTAGGACTATGAAGATTTTTGCAGGAAATATTTCTTCATTAGTGTCTTCTGTTTGGTGATAACCTCATCAACTATTGTAGTGAATTTAGTGAGTCTTTTTAATTTGTCTGCCTGATGTGGTTTAATTATGGTGAACATATCTAGGAAGGAGCAATGTGATTAAGAGATACAATTCGTACCTCAGATAGCTGGAATAAATTGGCAGATCACAGCTCATGATATTACTCACTATCAGCTAGGCTTTAAAAATAAAATTACTTTTATTTTTTGCCACAATATGATCCTTAAAGTCTATGAAATTGTTTTCCAACCTCTCTAAGCTGCACTTTAAAATAGTGTAATTACTGTTTCAGGAACAAGAACTCTGGAGACAATTATTTGTAAAGGCAATCGACAACTGAGCCTCAGCAATGTGCGGTACCAGCAGAAGGAAGGATCATTTTTGAAATATTGTAATAGATTTGCTGTTCTCACTCAAAAAAGCTAACTTCAATGCAACACTGGAAATAATAGAAATCTGAATATCAGTGACTAAAGACTCTGTGTGGAGGAACACGAGTCTTCTGGTTAAGACCTCTGGAGATCAGGTTTAAGTTGCTTTTCTGCCAGACATCTTGTGCTTCATGATTAAGCCAACCAACTTAATCATTTTATGCTACTGAAAAATGGGGTAATTATATATTCCCATCCTTTTTGAGATAGTAAGCTCACAGTAGGCACTGTCATTTGCCATGTATTTGTTCTGTTTTAGACTGAAACTGTTTTGGCATCTCCAGATAATACTGCAACATGGATGCAAAAAGGCTTGTTGCCTGCTAGCAGGAACCTCACATCAGGAACTTTGGAATACAAGACATAGAAAGGCTGTGGTTGGGTTTTTTGTTTGTTTATAAACCAAAAGAAAAATAACGGGTGAAAGATGCCAGGAAAAACATGTACAATACGGATACAGAAGACCTGAAAAATGTAAACTACAGATGTAAAAGATAACAAGGTGCACAGCAGACATTCAGCAAAGTGTATTTGCTGCAGGCTTTGCTAGGCAAAATTTTAGAGCCTGATTCCAGGAGAGTGGTCCAAGAGACTCCCACCTGCTCTTCGTAACAGTCCTTTCACACTGCATGTTCCAAAATTTTGGGAAGAAAAACAAACTGTGTACAGGCTTAGAGACTGCACATTTTGTGCCTGTTCTCTCTTCCCTGTCTCAGCTTAGCTGACTGTATAAATGCGAGTTGCTCTTGCCAAAGGTGCCTTAGGCTATAGATGCAGTTTCTTTCCTGCCCAGTTTCTTCCTAGATGCATGATTCTCGAATTTTTGGCTGCTCACTGACTAAGCTTTAACAACTCTGTAGGTTGAGTCCAAGTCTTCAGAATACTGGCAACAGAAATTAATCTATCAATGTTAACCAACCAAAAGAGCTGCTGTATGTACACCTCTGATAGGAAAGCAATAAAACACTAATTAATGAATAAACTAAACAAATGAACAACAATATAAAGAATAAAAATCTTTAATATACATACATTTTAAGGAACCATAAGAATCACCTTAGGCTGAAATACTGTGTGGTCCAGTGGTATTCATTTTTAAATAATGGAGAGATTGTAGGAGTCTGGAAGAGCACTAAGGTATTTTCACAATTCATAGAAGTGAACAAAATCACTTGGTAAACCTGATGGCAGTTCACCAGTCATCCAGAAATGGAGATCATGATCCTGTGTGCAAAGTTTACATATGAAAACAGGTTGAAGGAATTGGGTTTGTTCAACACAAAGGCAGTTTAAGGGGATCTAATAACACTCTTCCAATACCTAAAATCTGATTATAGAGAAGGTGGAGATTCCCTCTTCACAAGGATACGTGGTGACAAGGCAAGAGGCAGTAGGCACGAGCTGCTTCAGGGAAAATTCTTTCTGAATATTGTGGCGTAAAGACCACACAGACACCAGGGTTCTTTTAGGATCAGTAACTGCTGCTACTTTATTGATGACATACTTCATCTCTCTCTTACTGAGAGCTCTCATCTCTCTCTTACTTAATCGCTCATATTGAGGGCATAACTTCATTATCCTTGTTGCCTCCCCATCTTGAGCACAGGCTCCCTTCTTCTACTATTTGCCCCTCAGCAGTACCTTCCCACTCACTATTTATTGGTGAACAACTTTGTCCAGCAACAGCAAACCCCCAGCAACTTCCATGCCTGAAGGACTGTAGAATAAGCAACCAGAGACAACAGCGCGCTTCCTGAATCACCCTTCTTTGTTCCCTCTAAACTCTTTACATTCCTGATGGCCTCATCGTTAAGAGTCTGATGTTATCACCAGCCATGGAGCTTGTCGACCCCCATGGCCACACTTCCACAGAATATAAGAAAAAAAAAAAAAAAAAACAACAAAAAAAACAGAACTTTATTATTTGAACAATTGAAGCACTGGATTAAGTCACCCAGAGAAGTGGTGAAATCTCTCTTCCCCCCTGGAGGGAGACTTGTCACAGCCCTGGATAACCTAATGCTTTGCTTTCAAACAAATGTTGGACTGGATGACCTCCAGAGGTCTCCCCCAGCCTATGCTTTTCTATAATACTTACCCGTGAGTTGCTGAACATTACGTCTGCCTTAGCCAGAGGTGCATTAGAGCTGGCTGATGCGCTGCATTGATACTATCTGCAATTTAGAGGTTTCATTTCAGTATAGTGTTGCTTTTCAGAGTGATGTGGCCCAATCTCAATGTATTATTCCAGAAAAAGGTTATTAAGTGAATTGGAGAGGAGGAGCTGTGCTCAGAAAAGCATTGCGTCTACAAAGGATACAGAGGTGAAGGTAGTTAGATAACAGTTTCCAGTTTAGTGCAGTATACCACGCTTGTGTATATACTGCAAGAAATACTAGTGAAATTCAGGCAACATGTTTATGTGGAACAGGAATGTTTTACCTTGTATGTTAAAATGGTGGCATATGCACTGGAATGAATTTAAAAAATAATAATAATAAAAAATAAAGTTGTGGCAGATATTTTAAAGTGATGAATAGGTAGGATGTACAGCTTCTCTGTCTGGGATGTTAAGGAGTACTCTGCACAAGCTTCTGCTTTCCAGCTTCTGATAGGCTTTCCCCTCCTTGCTGAGCCTAATGCACAGGGAGGCTGTGCTCCATGCTCACCGGGTGTGTGGCAAGCTGCTGTTCCTGGGCATTGAAACAGTACGTGTGTCAGGCTGGGCAACGAGAGCACTGCTGCATCCGTGTGCTGCTCTGCCTTAGCTCTGCCGCTGCCTTTTCCCAGCCTCCTGCAGAAGGTTTCTGAGCATACTAGCTCTGGGATCGTGTTGGCCGAACTTCTCCACATCCACGTTAAAGCTCTTTCTCTCGTCTCTATACTTGTTTCCCTTTGCATTCCGTTGTTCTAACTGAGGCGGTCTCTTCTGGCTTCAGACTCAGTTGTTTGAAGGAAAGGATTGTCATCAGCACTCCTACTCTGTGCCAAATGGTCTGCCTTTTGTTTATACAAGTAGTCTCTTTATCAGCATTGTAATCACCTAGCTGTAACTGCAGATGCACAAGGCAATTCGGCACAGAAGCTATGCTTGAGGTCAATTGTGAAGTGAAATCTAACATGACAATGGACTCTTTAAAACAGTCTGTCTACCAGTTACTCCATATGCCAGTTGTGAGGTGATAGTGATAATGAGAGCAGCACATGGAGAAAAATGTCTACAAAAAGCTCATCGAGACTATTGGAAAAAGAAAGTATGTACATCAATAATAAGCAGAACAAAACATTCCAAACAATTCACATTATGCTATGTCCATAATATATACTAACCTGTTCTACAGCATTAATGTATTTGTTTTATACTGAAATAGTCAAGAATTTTCATTCAAAACAGAGCATTTAGAAACATCTTCACTGCCTTTTCAATTAACATTCATTTGACTTTTTTTCTTTAAAAACAAATAGCTTAAGCTCTAGGAAGGTAATATTCCTGAAATTAGATGAAGCTCTTTTGACCCCAAATACCTCATAACTACATTAGCAAGCAAGACTTAGTACTTGAATAACAGCACTTCAGTAGATCTGTAACGGATACTATCAGAAATGGTATTACGTTTTTATTGGACATTAAAAGACATGACATCTCTGCAATGGAAATTATCCATTTGCTCTGTTTGTAAATATAAAACCCCAAATCACTTCGGGTTGAATTCAAAAAGATTTTCATTTTGCCAGCTTAATAGTGTATTTAAACAAAATCGTTACTTAGAATAGAAAATACCTGCTCTCTCCTAGCTCTATGATGGTTGCTTCTACAGTTTTGGTTTTCATGGTGATTAGTGCTATTATATATTTTAAAAATACAGCTGTTGCAGGATATCTAAGCTAGATCAGCGACAAAATGGGTTGCACATTGCAGGCACATTTTTTTTTCCTGAAAATAAGAGGTTTTAATCTGCAAATACAGTGTAATATCTGTTCTCTGGTCAATTTCTGCTTTGCTCACCAAGGCAAATGGTGTAAATTGGTTTAAATAGGTGGTGGAATTGAAGTGACAAGAGTAATTTATACTACCTAGGGTTCTGTTCGCTCCTTTAAACGATGAGACACTTTGTTAAAGTCCTTGAAGACTGGTCTAATTGGACGGGCTTGAATGATGCTCTGCACCTTCCCTTGGGCTCTGTAGCTCATTTTGTAGAGTCTATGGGCAGAGTCCTGCAGGAAGGCTGTGTTATTGGTTGCCTTCTACTGTGGTCTCCACAGCTATTTCCATACCAGTTTTCACACAAGGTTCATATGGACTGTTTTTTGTTTCTACCACCATGCTATTTAATATTGAATGTACTTTTTGTGCTCATGAGTATCCTTTTCACTCAGAAGTGTGTGAACAATTTGAGGTATATCTACTGCAAATCTGGTTTATGGATAACATTCACTGGTCCTAAAACATGCATAATTTGCTCAGAATACTACTAACAACATTTTGTCCATGAGCTACACTTACAGGAAATTGTACATCAGTCTCAAATGTGCAATGCCAGAATACTAAAAGAACTGAATCTTACTATGTTTTAAGTATGACCCTCACTATTAAAGCACACATTTTTAAGCAACATAAATTTTGCTATAGCAGAATTCCTAGCTGGGGAAAGAAGCATGGGCAAGGAAATAAATAAACTTGTTCTTCTTTCTATTCCTTTAGGAATGAGGAGAAGCAGAGCACTTTTTCCCCAGGCGTCTTTCCCAGTAAATTACATAGCTTCTCTGGCATGCCATGTGCACCATTAAACACTCTGTGTATCTGCCAATGCTTCTCCATCCTATCACTAGGCCAGTGATCAGATTAATCTTTGTCACTACCAATCACTGGTATCGCTATGAGGGAGGAACATTATATGTATAAATGCCCAGTGGAAGTCAAAGGCTAAGCTGTGGGTCACTAAATTAAGGGCATGTATAAGTACACCCAGTTTTCTCATACCTCTTGTATTCCTGTGATGCTGTTAAATTCAGGCATTTAAATGCTAATCCAGAGATCTGATTGATTCGTAGTTAACCATCTAGGTTAACTAAGGCTCTGCAGGAGGATCTGGATAGGCTGGACCGATGGGCCGAGGCCAACGGTATGAAGTTCAACAAGGCCAAGTGCCGGGTCCTGCACCTGGGGCACAACAACCCCAAACAGCGCTACAGGCTGGGGGATGTGTGGTTAGAAAGCTGCCTGGCAGAGAAGGACCTGGGAGTATTGGTTGACAGTCGGCTGAATATGAGCCAGCAGTGTGCTCAGGTGGCCAAGAAGGCCAGCAGCATCCTGGCTTGCATAAGAAACAGCGTGGCCAGCAGGTCCAGGGAAGTGATTGTCCCCCTGTACTCGGCTCTGGTGAGGCCGCACCTCGAGTACTGTGTTCAGTTTTGGGCCCCTCGCTACAAGAAGGACATGGAGGTGCTTGAGTGAGTCCAGAGAAGGGCTACGAAGCTGGTGAAAGGTCTGAAGAATAAGTCTTACGAGGAGCGGCTGAGGGAGCTGGGACTGTTTAGCCTGGAGAAGAGGAGGCTCAGGGGCGACCTTATTGCACTCTACAGGTACCTGAAAGGAGGCTGTAGCGAGGTGGGGGTTGGTCTGTTCTCCCACGTGCTTGGTGACAGGACGAGGGGGAATGGGCTAAAGTTGTGCCAGGGGAGGTTTAGGTTGGATATTAGGAAGAACTTCTTTACTGAATGGGTTGTTAGTCACTGGAATAGGCTGCCCAGGGAAGTGGTTGAGTCACCATCCCTGGAGGTCTTTAAAAGACGTTTAGATGTAGAGCTTAGTGACATGGTTTAGTGGAAGATTTGTTAGCATTAGGTTAGAGGTTGGACTCGGTGATCTTGGAGGTCTCTTCCAACCTAGACTATTCTGTGATTCTGTGATCTGCACTTGAAATAAGCAGTAATAGCAAAGAGAAGAACAGACATGGAACTGTGGTTATGTATTTGCTACAAGGCTCTGAGATGGCTTACTTTTACACGTCTGTAACAATATCCTTAAGGAATCAATGCCTTTTCTATCCAGGCATCAGAGCTATCTTTAACTCTTAACAAGGACTGTGATTCGGAGGAAATAGCTGAGTGGGCTTTCCCAAGAACACTGGGATACAACTGATCCATAAACAGGCACACCCTTGTATGGTTCTACCTAAGGAGGAGGAGCAGGAGTCCCCGCTGTGTGGTAACATGCTGAAGGCATCCCAGATTAAGATAGTGGCCTTCATGCACCATGGCAGTCCTTCAGTGCAAGGTTTCCTCTCCTACCCCACTTCACTATTGTGTCAGCTTCCAAACGACAGCTTGCTCTTTCCAAGTTGACCTACAGACATTATTTTCAGGAGACTCCATCAGCACCCATGGAGACCTTCGCCTTGCAATTTGCTTCTTCTGTGCTACTGAATCCTTCCAGTCTTATGGCTCCAGTGAATACTGCATTGGTGTTGCCCACACTGCTTGGGAAAAGTGCAGTGGTGTAATGAGGCACATACTGGTTAGGGTGAGAAGGGTATACGCTGCATTCATTATGGCATGTATTTCTTTGTAAGTAATACTACGTAGCTACACAGTTACACATGAACAACTCATGATGTCACTCATGTAAGCAATGATTTTACTTCATCAGGCTTTTCTACACATTATAGAAGGATCTTTGGCAGACAAAGAAATAGAGGGTACTTTACAATGACCTAGATAAGCAAGATACGGCTGGGGAATTCTAATAAGGATTTTACTTCTCTGCTCTCTTTCTGCATGACTGCTTCATCATTTAACACAGTACATTGCTGTGCAGGTATTCCTTCTTTTCATGACTCTGTATTCCAACTAATAAGCCCTGTCTTTCAGCTGGGTTTGTTCACACTGGCACAGTGGAGCATTAATAGCTGTTCCTGTGTTCATTTCTTCACATGGCTTGGGCATGGCTGTCACTGGACAGCTATTCTGCATTGGAGCCATGTCCTCCAAATGAAAGTCCCACAGCCCAGAAAGACAGACGGGAAACAAAGCCAGCATCCTGACCCTGACAAGCCATCATCAAGGCTTCCCATGCTCATCCCTCCTGATGAGGAGTTCTGAGCTATTCCAGCACTCCTGTGCACAGAGCAGGCAGGGCTCCCCCAGGTGTGACCTCCCTCTGCTGTGCTTTAGGAATCCCCTGGGAAGAAAAAGGTAATAAAAAAGCTACCTGTGAAAATGAGAATGTGTGGTTTCTTTGCCTTTCTGTATGAGCCCCCCCGATCATCAGCTGATAAGGAATTTTTGGCAAAAAGTGAGGTTTCACAGTTTCTCAGGTTATCTTAATTTACTTGGTAAAATATTTTGAGGATATAGTTATATCTAAATGCTCTTTACTACTGAAGTAGCTCATTTGGCATCTCCAGCTGAAAACCACTGCTCAAGGCAGGTTTCTAGATTTATTTCAGAAAAAAATAAGTAATTTGTCAATTTTCTGCTAAAAAATATCTAGGTGGGGAAAGTTGTCTTTCATGCAAAATAAAGTGAGAAGACATTCTCTGTGGAGTACAAGATGTGAGTCTGAAACCCCTCCTGCTGAAACTGGGCTTGTTCTCCTGGCCCAGGTGGGTGCTTCGCTACCAGCACAAAGGTGCACAGTGCTCTGAAGGAGCATGAAGGACAGAGCTGCCCCTAGCCTTGTGAGAATGGATGTAGGTAGAAAGGACTTGAGAGGATAGTGAAGCATTATTTAGTGTTTGGATTTTACTTAGTTATATGAAAGGCTACTTCCTGTGGTACAAGCCAAGGAATTTCCTGCGCTGTCCAGAGGTTAAGCACATCAACTTCCTATGTCTCCAAAGCAAAGTGGCAATGAGAAGCAGACTTCAGGAGATGGGGCTTCACTCCAGTCCTTTTCTGGGTGCTCCCCTCTTCCATGACTCTGTTTCTTTCTCTGTTAAATCTCACTGATAGTGTCTACGTCATGAAGGATTTCCAAGTCCATATTAATTAAGTCTGAAAAGCGTGTTGAGACATTCAGATGGAAAGCACTATATAACTGCACTAGTATAATTATACACTACATAACTGATCCAAGTACCAAAGGAAAGTGGAACACGAAAGAACAGTTAAATTTATCCCAGAAAATGGGTTCAGCAGTTCAGCATTCAGATTTAGATCAGTGGAGCAGCCTCACTGCTGTTAGGAGCTATATAATCAGCTAATTTTAGATGATGTACTATCAGTTGTTGTGAAGTGCATTTTTATTTGCATTGGCTTAGTTATTAATTAAGAGAAGTTTTAGCATACAATTAACGTATGATTTTGTTCTAAACATTTTCTTTAGATAAAACATTTATAACTTGATTACAATTCTTAAAATTTTCCCTGCAGTTATTGTACTTTTATGCTTTACAATTCATACAAAGATCATAGCAAATTTAAAATATTTTTTTAAAATATTGAGATGAATTATTTTGCACAAATTTTGAATACTGCAAATGAAAACTCAGAAAATATTTTAAAACTGCCCGATGGTGTGCAAAGTTTCTGATTGGCCTTGGGTGCAGTATTTAGTCCCTCTGTTTTATTCACTGACCAAGGTGTAATACAAATGCCAAAGTAATCTGCCAGTAATGTAATCTGTTTTGTAAACCAGCCAGTATGTTGTGTTATTTCCAAAATCCTGACTGTGGTGCTTTTGTATATTAAGATTTCATAGCTTGCACTTGTGCAATGGAAATGAAAGGTGTTAGCTAATAGAGGTATTGCTTAAATTCTGTCTGATACTACTAGCTTACTGAAATTTTTACTAATTATTTTTTATAGTACAGTGAACACCTTTATAGACAGATAATATTGGTATGTATCTGGAAGTTATCCTACTGTTGGAGGTATGCTGCAACTTCATGCACATCAATGCAGTGTCACACAGAACCTGATTTAAAAAGAGAATTATAAATGCAGCTACCTACCCCAGCTTGCATAAACATACTGACGGCCAAACTTCCAGTTAGCATTAATTGCGCTAACACTAGTGCAGGCGATGGCGAGATGACCATTTGCACTGGTTCTATGTCTTGAAGGACAAATATCATCTCTCTCCAACGGCAGGAGCAGGCAGAAGGGGCTGGCTGCAGTTGATTGCTGAGTGCCTTGTTGAGTGCTAGGAGAGAGGGCAAATGCCTTGGATGAAGGCGCTGTGGGCAGTGCTTCAGTAGGGTACCAGGCCTGGGAAATAAGCGAAATCACACACAAAACGGTGCTGCCCAGGGTGCTGTCCTGCTGCAGGCTTATGCACTGGGCTAAAAACCAGCTCTGTGTGGAACATTAAACTCATGGTGTTCTCAGTGCTGCTGCTTAAAATGCACATGCTCTTCGGTGCTTGCAGTGATGATTAAAAATACTATACACTTAAGAGCAGTAAGAGTATAATTCATACTGTAATACATGAATGATGTTCAGAATTCCTGTTATGCTCTTAAATCCCAACGGGACCTGTGCTTTTGGGTGATGTAGCGTTTGCTGAGTTTAACATGCTAAAATAAATGCTGCAATTATTGCTGGGCAATGAGAGGGATGGCTGGTAAGTGTTACTCTGTCTCTGGTATACACTTATTACAGGAGAGAGAAACACAGAGCAGTGCTACTGGTGCTCATTCACACTGCACAAATCAGGGCCTCTTTTCATACAGGGAAATCAGGCATAAATGCTGGCGTACTTACCTAGAAATGGGTTTCAATGAAATCTGTATTGAGACTCTGGTAGTAATGAAGCCTCCTAGAGCAGAGAAAAATTTGCAAAAGATAAGAGTAATAAAATTGAAAATAATCTCAGGATTTGTAGGGTGCTCCTGTTGCTGCTCAGTGGGACGGGTACTTAAGGATTGTGCTGTGTTTTCAAATAAGTAATCTTCCCTACCACTCTAAAATACAACTAAATACATTGCACTGACACTTACCTCTTACTTTTCAAGATAAAGGCATTACAGCTGCTTTATTCCGCTCGGGTGGGAAGGTTGAATGAGCACCATCCATTTGAAGGGCTTGTAACGAGCACCTATAGCACGTAGGTAAGGGTAATGAATACAAGCTTTACAACCTAGGAGCAGTCAGCCTGCACCGGGCAGTTTACGGTCTGTAAGTGACACCTGATGGATGCCACTCCCAAACGAGCCCCGTTGCTGCTGTGCCCGAGGCTCTCCAGGGCCTGCTTCAGGCCCCACGGTGCCGCCCGGGGCCCTCTGCTGGCGGCGGCCGCCGGGCCAGCGCTTGTAGCTCGGGGCCTGTGACACGTTACGACCCGCGGGGCCGTGGTACACGGCGGCGGCGGGGCGCTGAGGCTCCGCCGGGCCCGGCGGGGGTGGCTGGGCCCCGGCGGAGCGGAGCGGCCGGGCCGAAGCGCCCGCAGGTGGCGCTGCAGGAGCGCGGCCCAGCCCCGGGCCCCCGACGCGGAGCCGCCGGGCACCGCTGTGGAGAGAGGCCGGGGGGACTTCGGCGTGCGGCCATCCCAGTGCCTGACTGCTCTTTCTGAGAAGAAATGTCTCCTCATTTCCAACCTGAGCCTCCCCTGGCACAACTCGAGGCCATTCCCTCTTGTCCTATCACCAGTTACCTGTGAGAAGAGGCCGACCCCCAGCTCCCCACACCTTCCTTTCAGGTAGTCGCAGAGAGCAGCAATAAGGTCTCCTCTTCTCCAGACTAAACATCCCCAGCTCCCTCAGCCGCTCGTCACAGGACTTGTGCTCCAGGCCCTGCACCAGCTTCGTTGCCCTTCTCAGGATACTGCATGCTTGCCCACTGCCCAGTCTGGCCTTTGCTGGCTCCAGAATAGTGGCGGCCAAGTAAAACTCAGCTGTTGATTACTTTGTGTGTTGTCACTGGCACCATCAAGGGCACAGATGCAGGAGCTGCACACACAGAGAGTTAAAATGAAGATGCTCGCCCCAGTTGCCCAAGAAAAAATATAGTGGATGATATAAAAGGGATCGATAAGTCAGTGGCATGGAAGGAAGTTGTCTGGCTTTTATCATTTTTTTCCCCTTTGTTTTACTAAAGAAGGAAGTTTGAGTGCTGTTTTAGCCCCCTGGGATTGTGCAGGTCGTCAGTCACCCACAGAAAGATTTTAGTTTGGAGAAACTGCAGGGCTGTAATGAACAAATGAGGCTGGGAATCATCAATGCAGCAGTTAGTGAGTGGTAGTGGAACTCGCAGCTATGGATAAATGTAACCTGGAGATAAGATGTGAAAGAGAACAATAAAACTAAAAAGACTGCAGTCAAAGCCCTGTATAAAGCCCCTGCAGGAAAATGACAAGGTTCTGCTAACCTTGGTGTAGTAGAGATCAAAGCAGTGGGAGGACAACTAGGTAAGGGTGGTATCAGAGAAACAGAAAAAAAATGTTACTGGGATATGCTTTGTGCTGGAAGTGATGTATTTGAAAGATGAAGTCTGAGCACATGGATTCTTGAGGTTGGCTAATAAGAGGTTATTAGGAAAATGAATGATTTTATTGTGAGCATATTGTAAGGGGTAATCCGATTACAGATGGCCAGTCTTCTAATTAATGAACTGTACTTAGCTCATGCAAGAGGTTTTGCTTCATGTTTGAAACTGAGAGTTCAGAGCCTCTAATGTATCCTTCTGCAGCCTGCATTCTTGCTAAATGTGGCAAGGTTAGACAAGGAGATATTTATTCATAAGTGTCAGAGACGGTTAGGAAACCAGAGGATCCTTAGGATGTTATTGCCAGCCAGTGACCCTGAAGAGACTGACACATGATAGCGCTGTGAGACAGCCAGGCTGGGAGCCACTCTGTTGTGAGGTCGCGCCTCTCTGCTGATGAGACAACTCTTTGTCGACTCCAGATTTGTCCTCCAGAGTGAGAGTCATTTCTGCCTCGGTGCTTTGATCTTATTCTTTAGGTACAGGTATGTATTTTAAGGTGTGAGCCTGTCTAGGAAAGAAGTTTCTGAAAACAGCATTTTGATTTGAAGGTACACAAAGGAGAAAAAGTTGTAAAGAAGAAACTCTCCATAAACTATAAATTTATTGTTTCCATTGCTGGCAATTTGAAAATAAAGAGAATAATACTGAGCATTTCCTTGCATCTGAAAAATAGGAATATTTGCCATATGCTGGGCATGTGCTCCAAAACAATTGTTTCCATTTAACAAAATAGCATGATACTTTAAATTCTGGATTTTTTCCTACATACTTATCATCCACATATGTTTCATTACATGTATGGCGTGGCCATGGAATGATTGTTAAATTCTGGAACTCATTTCTTTTATGGCTCATGTAATAAGAGGTGTTTGGCCTTCATTGTGAACGTTCTCTCAACTTGCCATCTACAAATTTTCAGGGAAGTTAAAAAGCAGAGACTCAGTGTCTCTGAAAAATAAGCCTTTTCCTGGGAAAATGCTGAGGAGCTAGGAGTGAAGGGTTTTATATTTTAATGAGATGAGTCAAACATTTCATTAATAATTACTTGTAAAGCATGGTTTGGGTAGGAATTTGTTCAAATAACATGAACAGATCTTAATTAGTATTTGAGATATTTTTACTATTGATATCTTGCAAATTTAATATTAAAAACTAGACAGTATTCTGCAGATGAATCAAAGATTGGTTTTGTAAAGAAACAATACGTGAAGTAACAAATGGCAGGAAGGGAAAGATCAGCATCTGTTAGCTAATCTCATGATTTACAAAAACAAACCACTTATGTCTTCAATATAAATTTATGAAATCCCTATTAATTAACAGAGGTGCATTGTGGTTTGAGGCAAATGTCTATTTAGGTGGAAATAAAATATCATTGATAAAAGACTGTGTATGAATCTGATAGGCCACAGCAGCCCCTCTGTTCATGGGAAATAGTGTATGTAATCAAGACAAGACTTGGCAGACAGCCTTAAACCGCAAGAAAATAGGAGTCCTAAGAGAGGAGTTAACAGACAGGCTGTTATTCAGCGCTCAGGGTCCAGAGGCCACCAGGAGTATTATACAGAATATTGAGCATGCTGAGAATTAATGGAAAATGCAAACTGGCTGGCTGAAGTACAAATGAATATCCTCTATGGGTATTCACGTTTCCTTACCACTCTGCAGTGCTGTGACTCTGAGGTGGCTGAGGACTTCAGTGCAGCTCTGAAATAACCATTTACTTGGCTCACCGTGGTGATCTTGCTAGTAAAGATAGGCAATTTATACCTTGCCCGTTAAAAAGGCCGATGGAATTTTCTACACAAGCAGAGCCCCATTGCCACAATCTAGCCTTAAGTCATTGACCTTTTTTGAGGTTCACAAATCCGTAACTGTTGGAGAAAAGCCTCCCTGCATACCTGCTGCCCTGCATCTTTCAGGTATCTGAGAACTGGTGTGAACAGCTCTCATGCCAGAAAGCAGCAGGAATCTGCACTTTATTTAAAGGCATTTGCACTTGAGAAAAGACTATAGGGTTGCTGGTTAAAGTAATCACCTTAGTCTGTGAAAAGCTAAGGTTATTTAGAAAAGTGATGCATAATATGCAGAATTTCATTGGTCCTAAAGTAAACATCACCATGTAGCAGAGTATCATGTTCCCACTGTGACAGTATTGGTCATTTATTTTCTTTTCAGAACCTCTGATAAAATCCCTCACAAAAGCAAGAAGAAGCCTCAGGGCAAACAACAACAAAAAAATCAGAATATCAACTATCCGGTGCTTGGCTGGGAGGGTCTGACTTAATTTGGTTGTCCTAACTTCAGACCATTGGTTTTGATTCAAATTCATCTTTTTAATCTGTGTCAAAAATTTTTCAATACTAATATCTCTCCCTCTCCCTTCATCCCCCCCCACCCCTCGCCCCATTAGTCATCAAGTTTGTGGCAATGATTTTTGAGTGTTGAGGTCTGAATCTATTTATTTTTTGTGTGTTATCATACTTAAATATTGCTGGTTAGTCTGTCCCTAGAAAAGGGGTAAAGAGTCATGACACAGGTTTTGATGTACTGTCAGCATATTTACTTTCCCCATTCCTGCATGGAAGCACAGAAGATAAAACAAAGTCCTGCTGAGAAGGAGCTGGCCTGAACCTTTGTTCTCCATTGCCAGATTGCCAGACAGAAGTACTCCACATGTTCCTAGCTAAGGATTTCAGACTTGGAATATGTTTTATCTTTTTTTTTTTTTTTTTTGGGGGGGGGGCCCGGGGGGGCCGGGAGGTTTGGGAAACCTTTGAGGGAAACCTTTTGAGGCCGTGAAGATACTACTTTTTGGTACACATCACGTTTTCTCAGAACTGGTTTACTGCCTGATGCCCCATGAAGAGCACACATCCAGAATGTGCAGGTGCTTGCTTTGCTCGACACCACAACAGCATTTGGGAGTGGACCCGCAGTCTTGTCACTCGGTAGCCTGTCTCCAACAGAGGCAAAAGCAGATGTCCAGGAGAGGGTGTAAGAGCAGGATGAACACAGGACACACAGTGGTACCTCCTCCAAGTGCTTTCTGAGAGTTTGCAATCCAGGAATTCCCCGGTCGCAGATGGCTTTAATTGCATTAATAACCCTTGGGAGACTTCCTTTCCACAAGTATGTCAGTTTGTTCTAAACATATGTAAACATTTAGCTCTCTCTGTAGTCTGTGACAAGTTCTGCAGCCTGAGTGTTGTATGAAGAAGCATCTCCTTCTCTTTTTTTGAAACGTCCTGCCTTTAGCTTGTATTGGAACAGACAGAGATCAAACAGTCGCTATTCAGCTGTGTCGGTTATGTTTTTGTAGGCTGCTATCCTATGATCTTCTGTAGTCTTTTCCAAGTTGATAATAATGCATAATAAATTTAATTTTTGAACAGTATCCCTAAAAGTATGTAATGTGGTAGTTTACAGTTGCTGACTTGAACTTTGCCTTGTGTCTGCTCATAAGCATAGCTTACACAGGGATGTTTCCAAAGCTCACTGAAGAGTCAGGCAATGTCTGGTTTTAGTTTGAAACCAGACTTCTGGTGTATGTCTTCATTATCTATTAGTTTTTGTCTGAAAAATATATTGTAAATCACTTTAAAATTAAATCCTAGAATGAGCTATGGAATCAATATTAAACACAAAAATAAAAATCTGTCAATAATAAATATCAATTATGATTAGATCTGAGAGATTATTTTGATCTAGATGCTTAGATGATAGAGTGTTTTTTGGGGGGAAGTAGGTAGATCTGCAAAAGAAAATTACTAAAAAAGCCAGGTTCCCAGAAAGCACCTTACTTAGCATGACTGAATTACAGTTGATAGTCCAGGATTCTTCATCTGTTGTAAAGTGATGCTCCTCTGCATAAGTTGGATGACGCTGCTAGCAATGAGCAACTCTGCAAGTAAAGAAGTGAGGAATAAGAAGTGAAACTAAAAAGAAGTGGTATAGGGTTTCCAAAGAAAATCTCTAGAATAATTACTTTTTTTTTTTTTTTTTTTTTTTTTTTAATTTAGTGGGGATAAAATTAAAGCATTAACCCTAACCCTGTCCGTGGAAATAAGCCTAGCTCCATCTAAGGTTATTATTCTGTCCTGCTATGGTGCTGTCGATGACATTGTAATTTAAGGCTGATCATAAGGCTTTGGAGGAGTTGGATGCATTGTATGCAGTACAGTCATCTGCTTCTTGGAAGCAAAAGAAGTATTTTGTGAAAATGAGAAGCTGTTACTCTCAGCAAAAATTCACTGTATGAGCATTACAAAACACCTGAGGAGCATGTAATGTTTCAGCTTTGCATCATTGTCAAGAAGTATGGGAAAATTAAATTGATACAATCTTTCATTTAGAGTTAAGAGGCAATTTATTCTCTCTATGAACATGTTATTTACTGATTTTGTTTGCAGTGTTTTATCAGCCACACATTGCCCAATCTCACTGAAAATAAAATTAAATTCTAGCTTTTCATCTAAGATTTCTCGGTCCAGTTTATTAATAAGCAGTTGTAAAAGAATGAAGAGTAGGAAGCCTAAATAAAAACCTACATATGTTTTTTCCTTATTTAATCAGTGATAATTATATCTAACACTGGGTAAATTTCTTATGTCCGTGTACCTTGGCCATAAAAGAAACAATATAGGTAATCTTGTATTTGGTACAGAAAGTGAATGGAGAATGTATCCACTTATGACAGCCTGTGAAGAGCATCAAATGCCTAGTAATATATTGGGAAGAAACTGTAAATGTTAAATGGTGTAAAAAAGGAATAGAAGTTCAATAGCTTGGAGACAG
Source organism: Oxyura jamaicensis (assembly GCF_011077185.1). Lineage (NCBI taxonomy): Eukaryota > Metazoa > Chordata > Aves > Anseriformes > Anatidae > Oxyura > Oxyura jamaicensis. Next base: position 9,742,057 of record NC_048893.1, read on the forward strand.
TGTGAACAAAGAATGTTAGTTTTTTTTACAAAATTAAGCATTTTTCTTTTCATTTTTAATTACTGTGGATAAGTAGTATTGTCTGGTTTTATCACAGCTGAATAAAAATGATGTGGTGACAGGGAGTTTTATTTATAATAGATACTTTAGTTCCAAAGCCACAATATCAATTTATGCTCAGTTCTGTTTGCATAATATTTAATGAGTGTCTGATTAAACCTTTATTAAGCCTATTTCATGAGGCTTAATACATCTGCAGGGTTATTTTTGCCTCTGAATTGAGACTATTCTTTCCTCATTTGTCATGAGATTAATTTCATTTGATAAGTAATGTTGGCAAACTAATATATGCATTTTTAATCAGAATAACTCAAAGGTATTAAATAATTCAAAATAATAATAATAATAATAAACAAAATACCCCAAACCTTACGACAAAAAATAATATTTCATCATCATAAATAGAGCTCAGCATCATAAAAGTAGTATAACTTGTTATAAATGATCCTAGTTTATGTCATAAAAATATGTCAAATTAGTCCATCTCATTATGATAAATGAAGCTTAACTCTGGCCAACATGAAGCTGAAAAAGAAAAAGAAAGTAAAAAGACACTTTTTCCCATTATGCAAATCAGTTACTGAAGAATAATTAAAATTAGTGTTTGTTGTTGTTTTTTCCCTGTGGGAGCCTGTATTTGGATTTTTTCCTTCAATAGTCACGGATTCATTGTCCCTTCAACCTTTGTAGTTGTTCATAAACACAACTGAACCCCAAACTTTAACAGGCAAACAAAGCCCCTCATGCTCACCTGGTGTGATAATTGTCACGGGCAGGCAGAATTTGGTGGTAGTTTTCATTGCTGTGATAGTCCATTGTTGTTAAAGAGACACCGTAGGAAATTGAAGTATGACAACCGAGTAAGTTTTTTGAAGACAGTGTTATTAAGATCATATTAAGTATTTCTTAACACCTGTCAATACTGGAGCGTTTGCTTGGTGTCTTTATAGAAGTGTACTAAAAAAGAATATTGTGAGACCTAAGCAGAATGACTGTTCTTTGTGAAAAGGATTATCAATTCATAAAATAATTTGCTAACTACATACTTGAAATATCTCATTCCTGACTACCAGTCAAAATACTTGTTTTGTACAAGGTGGTTTTTAATTTTACTCTAGTTCTTTTTGGATGGACAGAAGTCAACATTAAAGTCTCTCTTTGTTCTCAAAGTCCATGAAAGCTGAATAAACAAAATTCTCAGAAAACTCCAAACCAGGTTCTTCAGCAGAGATACTTCAGTGCAGCTGCTTAATGGTTGTGGTGATAATCTGAATACAGACTAAAGTCACCAATTTACACCTTGAGAAAAGCTGGTTGATCAGAGAGAGGCCTTTTATTATGTTCTTGTCTTGTATTGATGAAAACATAAAAGTAAACAGGAGTGTGAAATGATGGAAGTGGAGGTACTCTATCTTACAGTGACTGTGCAGGTACGGGATCAGCCTCTCGTGTTCCTTACCTGATCACATAGCCTGAAGGCCGAGCAATGTCACCCCTCGTAGTATCTTAGCAAGAGCAGGGTTTGAAACAAGGGAGCCAGCTATTTTGCTGTCAGTTGGTCTTGTAGATGGATAGTTTGATACTGTCCCAGATGTCCAGGAAAAACATGGTAATTTTCTTTAAAGCATGAGAAGAAAATACAGGAAGAAAAGACAGTTTCCCTACCTCTTAGCTAATTCCTCCACCGTCAGGTTTGTTACCTAGGTATTTATAAAAGTAAAGGAATGCATAGAATTCATCAGTAGAAAAACAAACAAACAAAACAACAACAACAACAACAACAACAACAAAACACCACTACAAGTACTGCCAGTTTCTCTCCTATCCAATGTTATTGGGGAGCAATCATCCTAAAAATAATTTTGTCCTAAAACATGCAGTTAAAGCAACAATTCCATTTACTGTTTCCAAAGCTGGCATACTGCCACTGGAATCAGCTACATATAAAACACACATGGGAAGGCTACATGGTGGTAAACGAGGTTTATGCTGAAAGCAACTTCATCGCCATGCTTCTTGAGTTCTGGAACAATGTCATTAATTACCTTGGCTAATTTCCTCCCCTAGCATCTCAGTTTGGTCTTTCATGCATCATAAACCTTGCCACACGTTCCTGTAGTACTTGCACACTGTCACTTTTGTAATTATTCTCCTGTGCATTGCCAAGGTCTGGATTTGAGTAGCTGACTAATGAAAATATCTGTGTGTCAAACCATCTGCATGCATAGCATGTATTTTCTGTTCCTGCATCCCCTAGCCTGTTCTAGCTTGTGTGGAAAACAGAAATGTGGAAAGCAAGAGTATTGAATACACACCGAAAAACAACTATTTTGGGGTCAGTTGTTGCATTTGAATATGGGACAATAAGCACTAAAAGGCAAATTCAGAAGCTATTGCTTTCCTTTCAGGACTTGATGCACCACTCTGTAGAATTCACCACCTGAGCCCACTGTAAGGGAAAGGATCATATGAATGAGAGAGAAAAAGTACTGCTGCTTTATGTAGGGTTTCACTTGGAGTACTGAATGATAATAATATTGCCATTATCTAAAATAAGTGATAGAAAATAAAATTTCCATTGCCATAAAATTGGAAGTTAAGGGTTTTTTTTTGAAAGTTATATAATTTTCATTTAACCATCGGGTGAACAGCTGCTGTAAAAATTTTAAATTTGGCTCTACCAACTAAATGCTTAAGAGCACTTACAGATTTTGTATTAAAAATATATGGATTTGAAATGAGTTTGTAAAATTTATTCTGGCTTTCTTGACACATGTATTCTTCCTCCTTTTTTAAAAACATTAACCTCAACATCATTTCTCTGCGGGAAGAGAAACATTCAAAAAAAAAAAAAGTAAGAAAAACTGAAAATTGCATGCACTGTTTTCCATTGCTTTACATTGTTTTAAGGTGTGAAGCACCAGAATTTGTTAGGGCTGAGAGCTGCAATGAGAAAGGGTTTCTTGGCTGTGGTGTTACACAGGTTTCAGGGTTTATGTAAATTTGACAAATGTTGCTATTTTATATAACCCAGAGAGAATACTTCATTGGTTTTGTAGGACACATAATTGAGATAGAAATTCAGCCTCTGATGATATGAAGTGAAAGCAATACTTTACTTATTCCTTATTTTTTAACTTTGCTCATACTTTAAAGCTTTAGATTTTTAAGTTGAGTTATATACACAGTTATATTTCAGTTATATATTGAGTTATACTTCTTGGTTTAGAAACAGAATAGTTTAGTGTGGAAGGAAAGGTAGGAAGACATCTGGTCCAGTCCTCCCCTCCCAGAGAGTAGAGGTGATGAATGTGGAATAGAGATATGGATAAATAATACATTTTTGAGCATTGTTCTGTTAATTGGATATGTAGTCCATCATCAGGTAACAGATTAAGGAAGAAGGTGTTATTCTTTAAACACTTAGGTAAATTAATTTATTTCCCAATGAGCCAGGTCTGTGTTCAGATGTAGAGTTTAATATGAGATATAAATGAGGAAGTGATTTGTTGCAAAGGGAGGAGTTATAAATCTTTATCATCCTGTGTATTTCTGGGTGTTTACTTATTATGCCAGCATTTCTTGTTATTATTGTATAAGTGTTTTAAAGTTTGGAGAACTGCTACGCAGATATTTAAAATTACTAGCAATTAAGAAAATCAACAAAGCTTTAAATTCAAATCTGTTTTTTCTTTATTCTTTTTTTTTTTTAATTATCAGTTGCTCTTCTGATTGTGATATAATGAGAAATAAAAGGATGATTGTATTTTGAAGTAAGAGCTGATTAAATAATGAGATCATTTATTAATAACTTTCAGAGTTACTAGGGAAATCTCACCATCTAACTAATGCATCAGAACATCAAGTCCAAGGACAACGTTATGAAGTTACATATTAGGAAGATAGAATAAAGGAGAAGCTATTTTATTATCTTTTATAATTTGTTATTCCCTCCCAAACCATAAGTAGACATAGGTGGTGAAAAACATCTGTATTACTAACAATTTTATGAATTAGTGTACCAGAATTATATTTACTTCATTAGCAACTTTGTCATTTTTTCTTCTCTCTGTATAAGAACAAATCAAAAATCAGAGGAAAATAAATTAAGATTCACAACGTAGCTGCTACCGTTCAAACAGCAGACTTAAAAAAAAAAAAAAAAAAGGATGGCTCTGCATTAAATGAGAATTTCCTTCTTGAGCTGTTGACCACTTCAGCAGTTGTTATAAGATCCATTGAGTGGATAAAAGCACTTTATTAAAAGAATTTTAAAGATGTGAGAGGATCTTGGTACATTCCAGGTCAAAGTTACAGTTTACACCTGACACTGCTTCAATGAGAGAAATAAGCCCGCAGCAGTACTTTGTCAGGTTGTCCTTATTTCTTGCTCTTCTTTCCCAGATCATCTACAACAGTCTACAGTAAGTGTGTGACTTATCAGTTTGGCATAACACTTGTGATTTTCTGGGCCTATCTCAGTGCAGAGTGTGAAAGAAAATTCAGTAAAACAAAAAAGGCTGTTAGATATAATAAATGTATATTTGTTTTGCAAGAATGTAATTAAATGTCAGTGAAAAATAAGGGCAAGTCCATACTAATTGGTCTGGTAGGAGACTTTTGAAAATATAACCATTTAATTATAGTCCATGAATGGTCCCAATAGGGCCAAAGTCACATTAAATGTGACACAGGGAAAAAAAAAAAAAAAAGTTTAAAACCAGTTAGTCACTATGAATGTTGAATGTTTCCTTAATGCTGTATCCTTTGCCTACTCAGGATTCAGATCACAGATAGGGACTTTCAGCAGTCAGAACTTCAAAAGTTCTGTTCAAGCAGGGGTCCTTTTCTAAAGGAGAGAGGTCTGAAATACAAAAGCAGTATCAGTTTACTGAAGACTTTTCAACCTGCCCCATTTATATTTAAAGTTGCTTAGAACTGCGTGGTGCGAGAATCTGAAGTTACCTACAACTTTAATTGCCATAGTACGTTCCCCAAAGAAATCTAAGACTTTTAAGCTTAAAAAAGTCAAACTTCATATGTCAATAGTAAAAAACAAACAAACAAACAAACAAAAACTGTTTTTATTAGGAAAAGGTTTCCAAACAGCTCTTACCCTGACTAGTGTGTCCCTGGAGAGAAGTCCTTGCTTCCATGCTTGGTTGCAATTACCTTGGTGTCTGCTTGAGCTGCAAGACAGATGCTCTGTTAGTCCCTTCTGGTTCTCAACAAGTTTGTTCTGTCTCTGAGGCCTGACAGTCTGCTATTTGCTCCTTGATGAAGTTTCTCAGCCTTTTCTGGAATTTTTGCAACTGCTATTTAATGCTCTCTCTCTTGCGTGCCTCAGTTGGTGGTCTGCCATCGAACACTGCTCACTGAGCATCTCTCCCCTTGAGCCTGCTCAGCTGATCCAAAGGGCAAGAGAAGTCTCCTACCTCTCTAGAGGCTCTGCCTCACCATGTCTTGTGAAAGCAGGTTAAGGCACAAAACAAATACTCAGAATAGTGGAATGAGTTCTTCTGGGTACTTCTGAGGTTTGTTATGTTGAGGCACCTGGAGAAGAGAATTTGTGAGATGAGTGAAGAACTTATTTACTTTGGAAATGGCAAGGCTTGCTCTGGGGACTGCAAGAGGTTAAGAGATTCAAGCTTCCTCAATTTTTATTTTATTTTTTTACCCACTGCATCTTCTTTCCGGTGTCTTCTTGAAAATACAGTAGTTTTGAGCAACTGTCTTTTTCTTTACAAGGCATTGTAAATCTGATGGTGATTTTAGGACCACCAGTGTAAGTCAAGGGAGTCCAAAGAAACTGATAGTTTCAACAGTACAGAACCTGAGCAGGCAAAGTCTGACCTGTATTTTTATGCATATAGGGCAAGATCTGCAGATGATACCAAATGGTTCAGCTCTATTGACTTCAGTGAATGCCAGACTCTATAAACTCCTAAGTGAAATCAATGGAGCCATAGTAGGTTATACACAGGGGATTTCACTCAGGTACTGAGTAAAATATAAATGTACTCAATAGCCCTTTACTGCTGAGTGTTTAAACTTTCTCTGTGAATTTGTTATCAGACTTCTGCCTTATGCATTTTTCTGAAATGCTTGCTGATATAAATTAAGATGCACTGTGGTTATTGCAGAGACAGGTTTGAGTTTTTATCAGCATGCTAATTGGTATGTGAATATTGGATCTGCAATATTATATTTCTGCAGATAGCTGCCATCATTTTATTGATTGAAATCAGATCTTAGAACAAATAAGTTTTATTTATTTACTTTCTGAATTTCTGAATGTATTGACGGGGAAATGAATCATTGACTTTTCCACTAGATATGCAATTATTATATACTGAAAACTGCCAGTAGAGTATTTCAGATGCAAACCTTCCTTCTTCCCTCCTTCACTTTATCACTGATTTTTTTAAAGCTTTCCTGCTTTTTAGTCTGCAGTGGTGAATTATATCTATCATCTACTGACCTGACCTTTGTGAGATTTCTCTAGTTACCTCAGTACTTCATCTTTTACTGTTGAAATTCTGTTCTTATACTCTTTTGGCATAATGAGCTTCCTCACTATCTTCTTCACTTCACCTTCCTTTTCTTCTCTTTATCAGAAATTCAGTTGTCAGTTCGAGGTCCAAGAAAGTAAAAATTCTCAGTTACTTATACTTCTGGTGACATTTTCTTATCAAAGAAGGAATATGGGGGAAAAGGACTATCATGACCCATTCCTTCAGGCACTTTAGTGGGACTATTCACAGTATAATGAACCTAAGAAATGTAAGTAAATATAGTATAACATACTCTTAGTTGATCATCAACCATTATATTTCTTTCAAAAATGCCTTTGGCTTAGAGAAGACTTGTAAGGCATCATTTACAAAGTATCTCCAAGGAGAATATTTCATTACAGGCTTGTGTTTGACATCTGTAAACCTTGACAGCTCCTTTAAAAGTATTTTGTACCAACACCATGAGAGCAACTTGGGAAAATTTGTATGACAGTTTAAAATGGGACGTTTGGGGCTAAATGAAATCAGAGTGTTTCAGTAAATCTGTCTGACATTTGTGACATTAGGTTGGTAGTAACCGGTAATTATATGATCCTTTTCTGCTCATGAAAGAGTAAAAGAAAACTTTCAGTGTTTCTATAAAATATCATAGAGTGCATTTACAAATTTAAGCTCACTCTACATATTATGTTTTTCTTATACAGTTTACCCTGTTATGTCTACGTTCAGATGGGGAATTGCATAGCTTTCCCAAAAGATGAAAACTTTTCTATCAACATACATAAAACACTTCACTAAATTCAGAATAGAGCATGATGCTTCTTCAAAGGTTTTACAGCATTGTATACAGGTCCATAATACTGTTGCATCCCACACCTAGGAAGCAGAGACTACATGGAGACATTGTATTTCTCTGTTACAAAAGATGCCTTTTGTTTGAGACTAATGCATTGCTTTCAGTGGCAATGTGGTAAGGTGAAGCAATGTCATCTACATTTTAATTGCAACTAAAAGCTGCATTTAAATTTTTCATTCCTGTACGGAAAAACTTGTACAATATTAAATCTTTTAGTTTCAAGATGAAGGGGATATCCTGAAAGATAAAATTACCTTCATGGTACAAACATATGCACATCGGCAACTTCCTACACATCTGCCAGCTTCTGCTGTTTCCCAGAAGCTCTCCAGGACACAATGAATTCCACAAGAAACATCTCACCAGGGAGAAAGCATTTGAGGAAAAATGGGAACGATGGCTAACAGAGTCTGAGGGAAGGCAGATTTTGACTGCTCAATATACCATAAGACATGACTGATAAATACTAAAACCAACAAAACTCCTGCTCATCATGATGAAATCTGTACACCTCTCAGAAATTTTGAATCTTGTATCTGTCAGGTTAGAAACAACTGTTAATTCATTTTGTCTAAAATCTGAAAGCTGACTCATTCCGTGAAATCTATAAATTAAAGACTAAATTAAATTAATAGCGAGGATAATAAGAATAAATTAAATTAATCAATAAATTAAAGACTAATCACTATAGCAAGATGTAATACTAGGAAAGAAGTACTACCTACTCTGCCCTTCACACTAGATATTTTGAGTGAAAGAGGTAAATGCATGACCAATATACCGAGCCTTTAAAGTCCTCTGTGCATTAGGATGTTGTCAGCTACAGAAAAAGGGAAAGCATGAATATTTCATCTTTCTTTGGCATTCAACCTATTTTGCATAGATGGCAGCTGGAGGTTCAAAACAGAGCATTATTGCTCCACCACTGTCACCATGGCTTAGCAGGTAAATAATGCATGAGTTGAAGAGAGTTGACAAGGCAGACGGTAATGATAAAAGTCTGTCTCTTGAAAAAGCACCTAGGAATGACTTACATCAGACTTATTTATTTCATATGACTGTTCACAGAATGTTCATAGATACCATGTGTAATTAACCTAAGGAATTCAGCTGAAGCATGTGGAAGGCAAATAGTAGCCTCATATTAGTATATATGCAGAAACAGAAACACCTGGAAACTTTCCAGTTTAAAATCATGAGAGATATTAATCCCCACTTTTTGGCACACCAGACCCTAGATTTATGTCTAGGAAAACAGAAGTTCTTTCACATCCTAATCCAAAATGCCCATTTCATGGTACCAAAGATCTGTTTTTCCACGATTCATCCATCCTGTGTTGAAGGCTGAAGGCTGGCTGCCTGTCTAGATACAGCAATAATATCATTTTACATGGATTCCTTTATTTATTTTTTAATCCAGGAGGCATTCCAGGCACATTGACTAGCTAAGCAGAGAAACGTGCTGGCAGGTGTTTTATGCAAAGGCAGGGCTGATTGTCCATGTTTGTCAGCATTTTTTGCATAATATGACATGTAATAAAAATGCTGACGGACCCAAACTAATTGCACTAGGTTTGTACAGCATCAAGCCCAACTTACTGTTAGTCCTTAAATATAAAGATGAGGATAATGGCTGGTGTACAGTGGCCGTGGGGCAACTGGGGGTCAGAAACCTGAGAGACACACTCAGGTTCATTTTGTTTGACAAAAGTAGTGAGATCTTTTTGTAACTTAATTAAAAAAAATAGAAAATCCTATCGCTGTTCATTGCTCACAGCCTGCTTAACCCATAAAGGTTAATTTGTTGAGCTAGTGCTTTGTTTCCTGTTTTGTTTACTAGATCACTCTCTGTAGTGACATCTGCATACATTAACTAGCCCAACACATTTTGTGTTATCTGGCAGCTTATTTAATTACTGGTCAGGCATCACTTTTTAATATTGCAGCCAAGCAAAAATATATTTGTTCCAGTAGCAGTTTTAACATGAGTCTGTAATATCTGAGCTTCCCTAGAGAACTCTTACCACCAGGGCTAGCCAATAAATAGCAGCCGCTTTGTTGCAGCCCGAGGTATTGACAGATGCTTCAAACTGGATGCTTAATACACAGTACCTGCTGTGAATAGAAAATCACTAAGGACTGATGGGACATTCTTTAGACACAAATAAGGTTTGCTGATTTTCTTTGCATCTTGTAATGGGAGATTGTGATGTGTTTTTTTCCCTCTCTCTGTGATGTTTTTTAAACTTTTTTTCCCTGACGTGCAAGATACAGCAGTGACTTACCAGCATTACCGTATTAAGCACATGCAGTGTAAGTAATTCGTTACACTGACATCAATATCCAGCTAAAGGAGAAAAACATTTCCTTAACCCAAAGAAACAGAAAGTAGCAATAGTGCCAGTCAGAATGTGGCAGGATCAAAGAAGACATAAGCAACACAACACAATAGAGTGGATTAAACTGTTCTTGATTAGAGTAAGCACTCACTGTATGTGGTAGATGGATCAAGCAAGATAGGACAATACATTATATCACATGGTCACTCGACATGTGGGCTTGTTCTTTATCATGATAAAGCTTTACTGTTGAATCCCCAGGGATCAGAAGTCCAGCATATGCTATTGGCCCGGTAAATGGAGAATAAACATACCTCTGCTTTCCCAAAGAACTGACAGTTTAGGGCTAAGTGTTTAATCTCCTCCTGATTTCAAGACCTATCTCTTAGGAAGCATGGGGTTATGTTTATGTGTGTGCTTAAACCCTGTTGACTCCAACTGGGGTGTCAGAAGCATATTCTGCTGAACTGGGAGAGGCTAAAAGGAAAAAACAAACAAACAAACAGACAAAAAAAAACCACTTTATATCCTGCAGAATTTGGCAAAGGATCTTCCAGACTGAAGTATAAAATTTAGAGGTTAGTGGGCTGTCATCATCCCCACAATGTCATTGCCTGCCAGCCTCGGGAGCTGATCGCACGCAGACTGGTCTGGGTTGCAATTCAGACAGCTGCTAAGGCTCAGGAAGGCGATGTCCCCTCTTGTCCCTCCTCCTCCCATCCATTTTACAATCATTATTTACTTATTGCCTGAATTAGAAAGAGACTAAGTTCTGTTACACTCCACGTTAGTGAGAAAGCTGCAGCCCTGAGACCGGCCTGGCAGAGGTCAGTCCACTACAGCTGCATGAGTTGGTATTGTTGTCTGCTTCAAATAACTCATGGACATGTTGGCAGACTCCAAAAGTCATCTGCAGCTGCTTTTATTGTGATGTATATATGATACTGTTGTCAAGATGCTGATTTATTATCCAGCCTAATAGCTGCTTCTAATGGGATTTGAAGTTTATTGCCAAAAGTTATGGGATCAATATGTTCCAACAGAATAAACAGGTTACAATTAGGCTCAGATGCAGGCTCAGTTAAAAACTGAACACAATTCTTTTGAATATGGGGAAGTATTTAATAGAACTGGGTCACTTTCTGTAGTGTGAGTTAATTCTGGTTTGTATGTGGAAACTGCTGTCTGAGGCCCTATGATGATGATTAATTTCCCGAAATGCTTTTAGTATGTATAGTATGCATATGCACTGTAAAGAAGATTGAGAAGAACATGATAAATGCAGTGTCCACATAGTACTTGCTCATTTGGCAGGTTATAGTCCTATAATATTTTATTTTCTCTTTCAAATAAATTAACCATCAATTTGTTATATACTCTTTAAAAAAAACAAAAAACAAAAAACAAAAACCAAACCAAAACAAAAACAAACAAACAAAAAACAAACAAACAAAAAAAAAACCTTTTATTTCTAACATCCAAACCAGATCCTTATAAATGCTGTTCTATGGATAAACACTGACAGAATAAGAATAGACCATGGTAAAGAATCAGACTATGTTAAACCAACAATTAGAAGGTGCACATAATGGCATTGTTGTTAATTTAAGTACTGTTGAAAAATAATTCTTATTTTTGTGTGTGAAAAACTTGAGGAAGAGAAACAATAAAAAGTGATGTTTGAAACTATAATTTGTAATACTGATAAATAAAGAAGCATGTACAGTTATGATCATTATTCATCTTTGAAATAAAGATAAACTCAGCTTCACTCAACAGTGTTGCAAGCATTGGCAAATGACAGGTAACTCGGTATTCTTTGTTTTTTTTTTTTTTTTTTTTTTTTTTTTTTTCCTCTCTCTTAGGGAGATTCTTGTATTAAAAATATTTTTTCTTCCTTACAAATAATTACAGGAAGCTCTGGGTTCCAAGAACCCGAACCTGGGTCTTTTTTTTTTTTTTTTTTTTTTTTTTTCCCTCACTACATTACCATTTAGAATGGAAATATTTTCTTCCAAAATCCAGGTTCATGCAATCTCTTCTGACCTGATACCTAATGGGAAGATTTTAAATATGATGAATATTTGGCAAGTATCAGATTGTTTTGATATCTTTTCTTTTTTTTTTTTTTTTTGAGGTTCAAAGAAGCCACAGCTTCCATTATTTGAAGAATTAGTAGTGCAATTTACATAGTGACATAGTGCAGAGCGGAGATGTTTCTCCTGTAAAATGTTTGTGAAGATTCAGAGGGGAGCTTTATATTATAGATGCATTCCAGCATCAGCTAATTTGCATCATTCAAGAGTGCTATGAATGAAAAGCCTTGTGAATACAGCAGTATGCAGAGATGTCAACTGTGTTCTCTTGGTCTGCTTGAAGCAAGACCTTTCTGTCTTTAAAATCTGCCGTTGCGTGGATGGCAGCTGCATGTGCCACGGAGGCTCATTTAGGGAATTTAGACACGGAAAGATTGAATAGGAGCAGCACACTTCTATATCTGACAGGCTGGTGACTGGGTTACAAGAGCTCTGGCTGATGCACTGGTATTTCCACTTTGCATCCTGTCAAGTAAGAGATACAGAAACACAATTAATTAGGGGTCTAACCAGCAGCATCAGCAGCTGTGCTGACCTATTAGAGGCACATGAAAATAAAACAGAACAACAAAAGAAAACACCAAGCTTTTTTGAATAACGAGTCTGGTAGAAGTAAGATTTTGTTGGCAATGTGTACCACTTTTAAGGGAAAGGTGTTCCACCGTGCATAACAACATTTTGTTGTTCTTCAAGGAAACAAATACTGCTTTGCTTTGATGAGTTGTGCCATTTGTCCTAACATAACAGCTGTAGAGGAGACAGAGTGCCAGGCTAAGACATGCCTAAAACATAATGTAGGAGTTGCCAATCTGCCAATGGAGCGAGTCCATTGATTATTTGTTGTAGTATCCTGATTCTGATAGTGGCTGGTACCAGCTTTTTCAGAAGAAAGCTCATAGGCAGTTATGGGGTACTCAGATGGCACAGGAATTTCTTCTAACTGTCAGTTTGCAGCTGGCTCATGTCATGAGCTGGAGAATGTTTAAAAAGCTAAATTATTCTGTCATTAGAAGACTTGCACATGTCCCTGAAATCCATTGGAAAATTGATGTCTCCCAAAAAGCAGCAGTTTCTCCAATGTAATATCTTTATTTGGAAGTTATTCCTTTTCATGTCTGATACTTCAAAAGCAGCAGGACTTTGAATCCACAGTTCAGTGAAACTTGAATGCTCAGCTAATGTAACGAGATGTGTTTGAGGTCTTGTGGCAAACCCATGACAGAATTCAGAAGAGAATCATGGTTTCCTTTTCTGAATCCTGTAGAGACACACAAGGTGCTGCTGGGAGCCAAAAGGTCAGGTTTGCCCTGCAGTGTGCTTCCCATCCAGTCTCCTTCCTTATTGCTAGAGGACACTGAGGACAACTATGTTGTCTGACCAACCAAATTCTCTCTTATTCTGTATGCAACCATAGGCATACAGAATAACATCTGGCTGCCCTGTTGTTGCATTTAGGTAGGAAAAGAGACAGCAGATATGCAAGAATGTTTCTCCTTGTGCATTCAAGTGCCATGGCATGGCACCAGGAGGCCATTGCAGCAATTCAACCTGCAAGGAGCACCCAGAAATGAAGGTTTGGCTCAGGGTGGTGTATTTGGCTCTCCATGAACAGATAATGGAAAGAACCATAGCTTGGAGGTGCCCCATGTGCCTGGGAGAGCTGCCACATAGCAAGAAGCAATTTCAATCACTGTCCTTTTAAAGTGTCAAACACTTTAAGATATTAATAGTTAAGCACCGATTAGAGGCAATAATTGAGCATGCTGGGCAGCTAGGAGTCTCAAGGCAAAGTTTCAAAAAGTGTTTAACTGTACCCTTGAGGTCAGTTATTAGGTAAAACTTAGGAGAAGTTACTGTCATTAAATGCTTCTGATAACTCCACTGAGTGTCTGCTTGAAAGGGTACTGCTGCCAGTCAGTAGCTGTAGAAACAAAGCTGAGAGCAGGCTGTAAAGGCAAAATAGCCTAACATTGTGAGATGAAGAGGAGAAAGACTGGATTGCCCAGATAAGGCAAACTAGATGAACAAACTGACATGTAAAGAAAAGCCTTTACTTTTCTCTCTTTATGGAATGTTACACAATGTGATAGGGAGAATTCGCATTCTCCTGCAGATGAATACTATGAATATTTTTCAGCAACACTTTTCATGAATATGGAAAACTAGCTGTACTTTTATTGCTGTTCTCATAAAATATGCATCTGTTGAGATCCTGTTTTCACAGTATGAAATATGGATTGGAATTTGTAATTTCTTCATTTATTTTTAGAGGTTTTTTTCTTTTAATAAGGTGTTTAATGTAATGATTTAGAATATGAATCCTGTCATGGTTAGTTATGGAATAAGTTGCCTGTAGAAGTATTTGCTTCTTTTTCTGCCCTGTTGCCAGTTATGTTATGATTTGAGAGTAAAATGCTTGTGACTGTCAGGCAGGCTGGGGAACTGAGGTATTGAATCCGTATTCCTTGATATCATGGTATTATTCCATCTCCCTGAAAATATTTTGCTACTCAGTTTTCAAAATCATAGGTAGATGTAAGCCTTGGGATGTGAAGAGGGGGATTCTTTGAGGAAAAAACAGGAGGAAGTGGTACCCTTTTGAAATACCAAGAAGTTTGGATGCATAAAGAGAGCAGTTGCCCTGCCCCACTCTCCAGCTCTAGTCCTTCCCTGCACTTCTATGTGCATTACAAGTAACATACTTGTAAGATAAGAACAGTAATTAAATTATTTTTCTTATAGGAAAAAAAAAATGGAGCAGAGGAAAAGATTAGTCGTGTATTATATCCATTAAGTTCTGAGTAATCTCTTAAAAACACAGTTGTATATCTCAAAGGTAATAAGAATATTTTTATTGCTTCGAGTTTTATTAATATATAGATCCATATTTATGCATCACCATTTACTGTATCACATAAAACAACAATAGTATTAAATCAGAAAATAATTTTCCAGGAAAACTTGTTCAGTCACTTTTAAAATTCTTTGTTTTATAAGAGATGAGCCGTTTAAAAAGTGCATAATTGCTAAAACGTTACAATGCCTAATTCCCTTTGGTGAGTAGTTAGAGCCAAAGTTCTAATGGAAGTACTCATGTATCCAAGGTACTTAGGTATTATTCATTATGATTTCAAAATTAAATGATACTAAATCTTCAGTGTCAGTTCCTGTGGAAAGGTCCTATGTTGTATCATTAAGTGACTTTTTTAAGATTTTCTACTTTGACTCTGCAGTGAATAAGGGAGAGAAGAATTAAATTATTATTATTTTTTTTTTTCTATGAAATGGTTCTTTGGAAATGTTGCTTTCAATAAAAATGAGTATGCAATATTTTCCATAGCAGTCACATTTACTATTACTTCAGATATAACTTGCTGTGATTACTCAGAGTACTCTGTATATGCGCTTGATCTCAAATTCATACAAAATCTCATGGTGGACTTTAGTGAGTGTTGTATCAGATTCATAAATATTAACTGTAAGATTTTCAAAAATAAAATAAATTAGGAGTACAAATCCTCAGAAAGTTCAAGAGACTTTCCATAAAATTTTAATTGGGATAAGCAGTAGATGTATGTCTCTCTCTGCAATGGAGAGATAATCACATAGATACTC
Organism: Oxyura jamaicensis; assembly: GCF_011077185.1. NCBI lineage: Eukaryota > Metazoa > Chordata > Aves > Anseriformes > Anatidae > Oxyura > Oxyura jamaicensis. The sequence continues at coordinate 9,757,538 of NC_048893.1, forward strand.
TGGAAACCTCTGTCTTTGAAAAATTCCCTTTTTCCTCCTGATTATTCTGTTTTTGACATTTCAAACTTTAATTTTGTTGAAATGCTAAAAAGAAACATAACTAACTGAAACTTACTGGTAAATCTAATGAAACCTGCATTTTCTCTTTCAACATTGAAATGAATTTGTCTTCTGAAAGGGTACAGAATTGAAGAATCTTAATTGAATAAATAGGGTATTTTGAGAATGATGAGGAGAAGGAGGTAATTTCTTAAAATAATATTTTGGAAGGTACCATGGAAGGTAAATACACACAAAGTGGCAAGCATGCCTTCCTTGATGCATTTTGCTTAATGTGAATTTTGAACTAATTGGGAATGTTTAATTCATTCTCAGTGTACAGTTGAAATTTTTCGCAGAGAAAGGATAAGAGGTAATGAATGAAAGTTGAATGATGAAAAATTGTGATTGGATATTAGAAATAATAATTTTAAGGAGAATAGTGAGCACTGGAACAGGTTGCCCGGACATACTTTGGAATCTCCATCCTGTAGATAAATCAATTGGATATAACCAAACAATTGGATATAACCCTCAGTCACTTGATTTAAATTTGAAGTTGGCACTGGTTGGAGTGGGCACTGAAGCAGCTGACCAGCATAGGTTCCTTCCAAGCTATTTTTTTTTTTTTTAAAATTCCTGAAATTAGTCTAGAATTGATTGAGAGTAATGCAGCTCTCTCTGCATATCCAAAAATATGTAATATTCAAACTAAGTAGCATCTTTAGAACAAAGCCTTCTTACTCTTGAAAGGAACCATTATCCATTGTGAGGGAAAAGATGTCAAGACACAAAGACAGGAGTGAGGAAATAAATAAATGTCATTGTTATCACAAAAATCCTCTTTGCCTTTCAGAATTGAGCATAAGATAGAGTGTCTGTAACATCCACAGATGGCAATTAAAGAAAAAAATAAAGAAGAATAAAGTCTATAGATTCTATTAACAGAGAAAATATGAAGTGTTGACAATAAATCAATAGTTATATTAGACCTTAAAAACAACAAAGGAAATGTTAAGAGGTTGACTCATTTTAATCAAAGTGACAAATGGTCAGCTAATCACAAATTGTCAAAGGTTGTTAAGGAAAGTAAATTTTGAAGGCACAGATCAGTATTACCTCTTAGACTCACAGAGCAGGAAATGCAGAATCAAAGTTACTATGCTGGAAGACCAAAATCTCTCTCAAAAAAAAAAAAAAAAAAAAAATCACAAGGGAAGACAAAAATACTGCAATGTTTCCCTAGAGCTGTAATGTTAAAACAATTCCACCAGAATTAATGTTCTTATTCTTCCTAGCCACACAATAGTACACTTTATGGAGTGATATTCATCCTTTTTAAGAACAAATTTAGGTATCTACATATGTAATATAAATGGGACTTAGGTAATCGCAATGCATTCTTGCAGAATGGTGTTTCATGCTTCTATGCTTGGATCTAGAACTGTTATCTGGGAGAGATCCAGCTTCAGTTACAGATATCTAAATTCACACTTTTAGGGAATTCTGCTCAATTTCAGGTGGACAACTTCATTCAGGTGAAGTCATGTCTAGAATCCAATGACTGCTCTGATTACATCTGTAGTAATACTTGAACTTAAACACCTAAAACATGATAACTTAGTCTGAAGCTAAATTGTAGAATCATAGAATAGTGGAAGTGGGAAAAGACTTCTGGAGATCATCCGGTGCAAAATCCCTGCTCAAGCAGGGCCACCTAGAACGTCCTGCCCTTCCAGCTGAAGGTTAAATACTGACCTTCCACTTGAATAGTATGCTATTCTGGAAAAAAAAAAAAAAAGAAAGAAAAAAAGTAATTTCAAAACAGTGAAGGATTTGAAGTAGGGCACTATCAGCTATAAAGATGGCAGACTGAGAGTGACAAAGCTTTCCAATGATTTTTATGGCCATTTACAACATGTTAAGAAGATAAAATTGTTATGTACAAGAGTCAGTTTACAGAGTCTTGCACTCTTCAGTTTGCAAATAAAAGGACTGAGATAGTTGAGGTTGTGCTGGGAGGCTAACTGAATAAATTCATGAATGACATGGAGAAGATGAAATTGAAATGATTTGATACATATATATATAAAGAATGAGGAAGCCCCAAATGAAATTATTGAGTTGGCTTTGTTAAAAACACTAAAGATCTTCAGTATTTCTTCACAGAACAGAGTTAAATTGTAGTTTTTTGTGGATGTCAAATTATAAATGGATTAAAAAAGCAGTTTATCCAAGGCTATTATATACTGTGATGCAGATACTGTAGATGAGAAAGTTCATTCCTGTCAGAGACAGGCTTCTAGGCTACAACAACTTCTGCTCTAGACAGTATAAATCTTCATAATTTCCATCAACCAATATTTTGTTGATTTAACAAAAGTATGTATGCAATTAATCTGTGTTTAAAATAGCAATGACAACAACAACAAAACTTTAAAAGTCTTTTAAGTATATTTATAAGACAAATGCAAAGATGACTGTGAACATTTAAAACAATAATAAATCTACTTAGGATTTATCTTGGTAAATAAAGAAGGAAAAGACTCCAATTTCCTTATGGGAGGCAGAGGGCAGCAAGGAAGAAGTAAGAAAGAATGAAGAAAAGAGAATTAACATGTATTTCTTTGAGAATGGGAATTTTTCAAATGTATTTTAATGTGACATTAATTGATGTAACTCAGTTGTTTGTGTTAAAATATCACAAAAGTAATATTCAGAAAAGAAAATGAACTGTAAAGATTGTGATGGTAAACGTGACAAAAACACGTATTTGTAGATATTTGTTGCATATGCTTCTTTTTTCATCATAATTAGCCATTTTACAATAGCAATTCAGAATAAGTGTATAGTTGTAATTCTACAGTGAGGCATGCATATCTTGAAGACATAAATCTGGTTTTAGTTACTTCTAACATTGAGAAATTTTAACTGTTTTCTCTGAACTCCTTCCTCATGGATGAGTCAGGCTGCAGGTTTTTAAACATTTCAACAAAAGTTGTTTAGTCATTTTCAGGAACAAAGTTGGAAAACATGAAATCTTATTTTTTATTTATTTTTTTTAACTTCAGGTTAGGAACAGTTGAGATTTTGTCTTTGAATGTTTTTTTCTTCCCTGCTTTTGTAATAGAAACTTGTAGGGAAGGTTTGGCATTTGAATGTGCCTGTTGTTATCCCTGTGTAAATCTGTAATATATAATATAACATATAATATATGTTACAAAAGGGCCAGTAAAGATTACTTATTTTTGAGCAATTCTGCACATGAATGTTGGAGCATGCACTGGGCTTACATGGCAAGGTTTTGGTAGCAGGGAAGCTGCAGGGGTGGCCTCTGTGAGCAGAGCCCAGCAGCTACCTCATGTCAGATCAGAGCCAGCTCTAGACAGCTCCAAAAGGGACCTGCCGCTGGCCAGAGCTGTGCCAGTTTATGATGTTGATTGTACCTCTGGGAAAGCAGATTGAAGAAAAGGAAACAAACTGCTGTGCAACAGCAGCTGGGAGAGAGCAGTGAGAAAATGTGAGAAAAACAGCTCTGCAGACACCAAGGTCAGTGCAGAAGAAGAATCATAGAATCATAGAATGACTTGGATTGAAGGAACCTTAAGACCATCTAATTCCAACCCCCTGCTATGGGCTGGGGCACATTCCACAAGACCAGGTTGCCCAAAGCCCCATCCAACCTGGCCTTGAACACTTCCAGGGATGGGGCATCCACAGCTTCTCTGGGCAACCTATTTCAGTGCCTCAAACAGCCTCAGAGTGAAGAATTTCTTCCTAATATCTAATCTAAATTTACCATTTAAAAATAAATAAATAAATAAAGCCATTCCCCTTGTCCTATCACTACACTCCCTGACAAGAGTGACTCCCCAGCTTTCCTGTAGGTCCCCCTTAGGTACTGGAAGGCCACTATAAAGTTACCCTGGAGCCTTTCCTTCTCCAGGCTGAACAACCCCAACTGCCTTAACCTGTCTCCATAGGAGAGGTCCTCCAGACCCTTGATCATCCTTGTCGCCCTCCTTTGGACTTGCTCCAACAGGCCATGTCCTTCTTTTATTGGAGGCCCCAGAACTGAATGTAGTACTCCAGGAGGGGTCTCATGAAAGCAGAGTAAAGGGAGAGAATCACCTGTTGACCATGCGGCTTTTGATGCAGAAGGGGGGCAGGAGGTGCTCCAGGGATGCAGTAGAAGTTCCCCTGTGGCCTGTGGAGAGGCCCCTGGTGGAGCAGGCTGTCCCCCTGCAGCCCATGGGTCCCACATGGAGCAGATCTCCACGCTGCAGCCTGTGGAGGAGCCCCCTGTGGAGCAGATGGATGTGGCCTGGAGGCGGCTGCGGCCCATGGAGAGCCCCCGCAGGAGCAGGCCCCGGGCCGGAGCTGCAGCCCGTGGAGAGGAGCCCACGCAGGAGCAGGGGGTCTGGGGGGAGCTGCTGCCCGTGGGGGACCCGTGCTGGAGCAGTTTGCTCCTGTGGTACGGAGCCATGTTGGAGCAGTTCTTGAAGAACTGAAGACTGTGTGAAGCCTCCACAGGATCAGTTTGGGAAGGACGGCATCCCATGGGAAGGACCCCACATGGAGCAGGGGCAGAGAGTGACCGCGAAGGAGCGGTGGAGATGAAGTCTTAGGGACTGACTGCAGCCCCCATTCCCCGTTCCTCTGTGCTGCTCGGGACAAGGAGGTAGAAGAGGGTGTATGGGGGTTGGGGAGGAGTTTTTTAAGTTTGCTTTTAGTTTCTCAGTGCTCTAGTCCATTAGTAGTAGGCACTAAATTAATGTAGGCATTAAGGCCTCTATTCTGAGTTTGTTTGCTCATGATGGTAATTTGTAATTGGTCTCTGTCCTTATCCAATTAAGGATTTTTATTTTTTTTTTCCATCATGTTTTCTTGCCCTGATGAGGGGGACTGAGAGAGTGCACTCACTAGCCAACCATCAGTGTGAAACCACCACACTCTTACACCTGATCAGGTCATTCTATCAGGTTGCCACAAAACAGAAATGCTTTCTATCTCATCTCATTCTCATCCTTTGGGCTCAGATTGAACCAGGTATTGGTTATCTGATTCAGGACGGTTTCTTCTTAGTTCTCTTGCCCTCTCTTCCTAACATTGCAGCACATGAAAGAGTCCTGGAAATGTAAATTTAATCCATACATTACATGACTTGAGTGGTTCTTGAATATCACTTATTTTGTGTATGGCGTTTTATTCAGTGCCATTCAGTATCTCATCTGAGTAGATGCTGATTTTTTTCAGAGTACCTGTTTTATTCTTGTTCTTTGTACTTCTATGTGGACACAGCATCAGTATCTTTGTAAAATAAATATACAAACTGTTCTTTCATATGAGGTTATAGGATTTTTCACTTCGTGTTTGTGCAGCCATTTGCTATTTATAAATGTGTCTTTTTATAAAGGATGTAGTTAAGCTCATATGCATTAAAAATTCATTTCTTTTCTTACAGGAACATTGAAACATATATGTCAGGCATATATATCTTTCTTTTTTTCATTTTCTGGCTTATGTTCCAACCTGCAACTACTTATAGATATATGCTGAAATGAAAGCTTGCCATTCGTCAGTTGGAAGTGACTGCTTCAATTACAGTTCAAAAATATAAATTATTAAGAACTTAGATTTATAGAACTAACAGCAAAATGATATAGCATATTCTTATAAATGAACTGTTCTAGGTTTTATATTTTCATGTACAACATTTTTTAATATTTATCACTCCTTTTTTGCTAATACCAGATGACATATAGAAACATCACCTTCAGAATGGTAGATGATGAAATATATATTAAATCTGCTACTGGTATAGGAAATAATATACCGTCCTTTTTTAAGCAATCCATTACACATTTTGCTATTCATATCTTTGGTTGTTAAATTGGTTTTACTTAGGTAGTTGCTTATGTTGAACCAAGTAACATCTAGTTGAGATTTCTGAAAAATCTAGAATATCGTTTTAGTTTTAGGAGAACTGTATTATTGAGCAGAAGTAAATGGTCAGAGATATTTGAAAGTAGTTTGATCAGCCTAGTGCATGAATTTGAAAATGACACAGATTGTAAGAATATTTAATACAGTACTGAAAAATGGGAGGTGAAAATACATTTATTAAGGTATTTTTTCTGCTTGACTAGCTATCTACACATGATATTTTGTTCAACAAGATACAGTTTGCAAAGTGTGGCTCTATAATTGGAAAATATATTTTTATGGCCTTAAGTAGGAGGGAGTGGAAGCTGTGGAGACTACTGTCTTTAGAGGACTGGGGAGGCAGGCTGTGATGTCAGTCTGATAGATAGGATTAATTGAAGGGAAGGTAGCTGCAGAAGCCAAAGCTGTTGTGATTGCTACTGGGTTATATTGAATTTGCAGTAACACGGAAGACAGGAGAAATGCACTGACATAACTAGCCAGTTGGTTGGTCTACTGACTTATGCAATAGTGGGAAAAAAGGCATTTTGAGAATCCAGTCCAAGAGAGCTTCTAATTCTGTACACTAGCACAAGGTTATTTTTTGTATGAATGAAATATACCTTTAAATATAATATTAATGCCAAAGATTAAATCATTAAAATGCATAAATGGATTAAGTGGGATGACAGGGATAGCACATCAGACAGATCCTGTAAACTATTTTGTATGTACTATTCACAACATTTTCTTTCCTTCTGTCTTGGTGGTAAAGAACAAGCAAGATAAAGAACATTGTTGTTACTGTAAAAGATCAACTGAAAGAGAGAAGGAAAGCACTGAGTGGAAACAGTAATGAAATAGAATTGGGAGCAGATATAAACAGTCCTTCTATGGAAAGTGACATCTGTGAAATTTCCTTGTCATGGGTGAAATCATGTACTTCACTCATAAGAAAGAAGCAGCAATATATTTATTGATACAATGTAGTGATCTAACAAAGCTTAATTGTAAATAAGAAAATGACTTAATAAGATTTGAGATGGCAAGGTACACTTGAGTATTAACTGCACAGAGTATGTCAAGACATGTCTGGGAGACCCTCCCATTGTTCTGAGTGGACCGACCCCCTTTTCACCGGAACACCAAGAATTTTGCAGGCTTGGTTGAACTCAGAGGAGGTGTTCTTTTAATCACTTTTTTTTTTTTTTTTTTTTTTTTTTTTTTTCAAGATGCTAACTATTTACTTATTCCTGTTTGGAGAAATAGTTTATGGGTTACGATCAATGGCATTTCTAGAGTTATGGGTTTGTGGTAGTCAAACACATAAAAAACAAAACAAAACAAAACAAAAACAAGTAACATGAATTTGCTATACTTTAAAATGTAGGTTTTTACTGAAACATAGTTCTTTTCTCATAAGTGTGTTGGGAGAGTAAAAGACAGAAATAAACAACATTAGCATAGGCAAAAGAAAAGCCTACTCTTGGCCTTATTAATCCATAACTGAACACTTTCAGGATATTTCTCTTTGCCTGAGAGCGGTAACGGCCACTATATGAAGTACGCTGGCACACAGAGCGCACGTGTTCATTAGCTCTAGTATCTATTTGCTTTAAGCTGTTAGGAACAAGGAAACAAAAGCCAGTCTTTTTATTTACTATTTCATATTCATGCACTTTCTCCTTTTTAATGGTGTGACTGACAGCCTCAGTATACATTGTCCAATGTCTTCACATCAAGCCTGTGACCTCAATTCACCTATCATTCACTGCCATCATGTCAGCTGAGGCTTCTGTGGATGTCCATTATTCACACACTATATTGTGTTATGATGAATTGCCCTCTTGGGAATTTTAGGACATCTTAATCCTAGTCTGACAGAACTCTCTGTGATAAATAATCGACAAGCCCCTATGCTAAATGCAAGTACATCAGAGGATGTGGATTTTTGACAGCTTTTGCTGAATAAAAAGAAGCAAGAGAGCATGCCTTCAGCATTGTTGAGCAGCTTCCATCTCTCATTTTCATTTTCATTGGATGCTTTCCTACCAAGAAACTGTATGCAGGAGGAGATGGAGATTCATTGTGATTTTTATCTTTAGTTGCTTTCCTGATAAACAAAATACCTCATTAAAAAAACAATTATGGTGAATTTATTATAATTTAATCTCACTTTAAATCTGTCTTCTGTCTCCACTCATGCATGTTAAGAAAAGAGGACCATGTGCAGAAAATCAGTAGTATATGAATGTGTATTTTTACTGACAGCCATGTGTGTCTGTATGCTGTCTGGCATTTAGAGCAAGGGTAATTCGTAGTGCTCATGAAGCTATGCAGAAGTAGAGAGTAAGGAAGATGGACTTTTTGCTTTCTTGTGCTGACAGCTTGGAACTGGCCAGAATTGCAGTGCATAGCAGGCTGACAACTTGCTACCAATTATTTTCTAAAGGAAGTGTAGAAGAGAAGGGAATAAGCAGAGTCAAGCCCTCATTCCCTATGTCAGTGCCATGACAAACTGTGTTAGTGGCGTGATAAAATGTAGTTCTGGTGATACCTTCACCTTTCACACGTCGCTAGAGTTTGCTAGGTGTTCTAGCACTTGGTATAGCCCTCAGATTGACTCTTGAAACATGACAGGAGACACAGTGGTTCCATAAGTTATGGGTTTGCAGATACCCAAAAGGATTTATCTGCAGCATTATTTCCATTTTTTGTTGCTGGAAAGGAAGTGGTGTGCTTTTTGCTTGCAAGAATTTCAGGAGTCATCCCTTAACAGCCACCAAGTTCAAAGTGAGCACAAGTGTAGTCTAGAAAAGCACAGAATTTGGGGGGAAAAAAAAAAAAAAAAATAAAAAAGTAAAAAATCAAAAACATTTTGAGAAAAAAAATAAAACAAAAAATTTTTTTTTTTTTTTTTTTTTTTTTTTTTTTAATGTTCCAGTGTGTCAGATAGTCAGATAGCTGGAGGAAAAAAAGGAAGAGGAATAAAATTAATTATGTAGGATAGTTGCTTTGCAGCATCTTTTTTAGTCAATTGGTAGTAATTGACACTATTTCTGCCAGAGTGTATCCCTAAGATATTCTTAGCCATACCTGGAAGGATTAACATTTTAGGCAAACGCATTCTTTGCAATAGAAGATAGCAAAAAATGTCTCTTCTCATTTCATATAAAGCAAAGTGAATGGAGGTTCATATATATATATATTTATGTATTTCTGCAATACATGCCAGAGGGAAGAAACTGCTTCTTTTCACTGCAGCATTACCCTGAAAGGTGTGATACAAGAATGCCTGTAAAATACATTTTGTTGCTTAGCCTGACCAAAACACAAAATCACTTTCTGATCTAGGTAGGTCTTACTATCATATGCATACTTACAACTTTATTATTATTATTATTATTATTATTATTAATCTACTGAAATCTTATTTTTTTGCAGCTGGCTCTTTAACTGAGATTTTAAGAACTGGGGAGAATTAGGGTCTGAGTTCTTGTTGTCTTTGATCTGAAGTTTGATCCACAGATCACTTAAATGTGTACTTTCCTTTTCCTTTTTTCCTTTTTTTTTTTTTTTTTTCCTTGCTATAATTTTTATTTGAACCAATAATTCTTCTATGGATCTGAGGGACCATTTCTTGACAACACTGGTGCACTTTCAATAGAAGTTCTTCTTTCAGAAAAATTGCTGTTTTTAAATTAAAACAAACCAAATCAAAATATACACATGGACACACAAAACTGTTGAAAAAATATATGATCCACTTGGATTATAGTTGAATTAATACTGTGTTGATATTTAATTGTAAATGTGTACAGACTCCCTATTTTAAGTACAGTAGATTACTATATGAAAGTAATTCTCTTCGTTTTTGATGCTACTTACTAAGCTCATCACAGGCATTCTTAAAAAACATATTTATATACTTGTATATATATATCAATTTAAAGGTATATTTATACAATATACATTTATATTTATATAAAAATTATATATATATATATATTTATATAGATATATTTATATAGCTTTAAACTTCTAGTTAAAAGAGCCTGACTAAGTTGGGAGTCATGTATTTCTATTAAATAAATTAGTGGAAATAAAAGAAAGATAAGGCTATTAAAGTCTGAATTCTGTAAAGCTGAGGACTAAGTTTTAATGTTACATTTCACTGTTTCTTGCATAAGTTGCATTATCACATTTAAGCTGAAGATGCTGTCAGACCTTGCAGAAGAAGCAAATTCTCATCTTCTGAACTGTCAGACACTGCTTTAATTAAGCTACAAAGCAACTCTTCTCTAAATAAAAAATTGCAGGTGTCTCTTCTCGCATTGCAGATCTAAGGCTCAAATTGACAATATAAAGTCAGGGTGTTGCCAAGTTTTATACAATTGGACTTATAGGCTAGACAATTTGTGTGTATATGTGTGAGAGAGTCATAGAACAGTTTGGATAATAGCTGATAATGGGTCCAAGAAGAGCTTTGTCTCCAGGATAATCTTAGTAATGAGGAAGCTAAGTAAGAATAATGATATTTGGAATCATGTTACTTAAGTATTTCTTTACTTCTTTGAGATAATAATCACAGTTTTATTTTACCAGAAACTATGACTCATTTTTCATATTTCAAAAAGAGATTTTTCATTAATACATCTAATGACTGAACAATTAAAGAATAGGAATAAAAATGTCAAAGAGTAGGAATGTAACTGAAAACCTTTGGAACTGTGTTTTGAATATTTGCAGATCTCCATAGATGCCAGGAAACAGGAATGTGAACAATATGCGTCTTAATGTATGCTTGAAAACACGTCTCTTGAGAGATAAAAAAGCTACTTTGAAATTTCTGGAAAAAAAAGTGGGAGGAAAAAAAATGAACGTGATATAGTTTCAGTCAGATTAACATAAGGTCATAAATCTTATTTGGATAATTCTCATCATTTTGAAAGTAGATAATACAGATGAATGTAAAATGTCAATTAGATGTTACACTTACTACGTTTTCAGGAAGATCTTTACCTGAAAATTGTTGAAGGGCAAGAACAGCTTAATGTGTGAATATCTGTTTTAAGATCTGTTGGGCATAAAAGTGAAGTATACAGCAGTGCAACTCATGAATTAAAGGAGAGGATTTCTTTATTTTTAATTATTGCCTTCTACATGTCTGAGGCACATGGATCTGCTGTTGGAAAGTGCTGCTGCATTAGTGCACCCTCTTTCTCCTGTCCCCTCCACTCCTCCCACTGACATCTGCCAGCAAAGTCTGACCTCAGTAATATCTTGTAAGGTGGCATTTAAATACTCAAGTTGCAATTAAAGAGAGCAATTAATAATCATGATGACATTTTTAATATGTAATTACGGAAAATTACATTGCATGGTAAAGAATATAACATGAAGGTTTTATTCATTTAATTATAATTTAAATAGCATTAAAAATAAACCAAAAAAAAATCCACCAAACCCTTGTTGGTAATATGAAATCAAATGAATTGAAACCTAAAGGTTTCTTTGTAAGCAGCTTTTACTCTTTAAAAGTATACTACAACATCTCATTGTTTCTTCAAAACAAAACAAAGGACAGCTTCAAAAGTGAAAAAAAAAAACAAAACAAAACAAAACAAAACAAAACAAAAAAAACATAGTTCTCTCTTTCTTAAAAGAAGTGTTTATAATGTGTTTGGGTTTCAAGTTTTAGCTTTTAATTAGCTTGTATATTTTTTCACACTAAATTATTTACAGGATTTTTCATGTTTTATATCAATTTAAATGGAGAGGGAATTAAATATGGCATACGTAATGAGATTTAAATAACTGAGGAAAATCAAATCAGCTAAGTTTGGGCTATTATATAAACTACAATTCAGGATGTGCTGTAATACTGTTTGAACTTATTCTTTAGGGATTTCTGTTCTATGCTGTTCTGGTATGTGAGGGCTTCATCTGCATAAAAAGTTTGGTTTGTATTGCTACATTCCAGTTCTGCAGTAAATTCTGTTGTGTATACACAGAAATGGATCCCATGGATGATAATGAGATTGAGCACATGTGCTATAGCAACAAATGATAAGATTCTTTACAGTATGGAGATGTTTGCTAACATATACTGGTAAGGATTATGTTATGTATACATAGAAGTACTTGTTTGTAATACAACCATAACACTAGATTTCAAAAAAAAAAAAAAATATTCTAAGTACTAAATCTAGGCAGTTTGGAATGCTGTTAATCTCTCAGACCTAGATATGTTAGCATTGTCTGAGATAGAAACGTCATTGTATACACATGAACATATAAGTTTATTGAATCTCTGTGACAAAGATGAAATCCGTATATGACTAGAGATGATACAGTTATAAATGCAGAATGTGAAATTGCAGTTGACAAGGGAGAAAAACTGAGTAATGATAGTGGAGATGAGATTGTACTGAAATTTCCATACACCTTGACCTTTACAGTAAGTTTGATGTGGGCTTACCCCTAAAACAGTAATTCAGTATTTTGCATTGAACAACAGTGGAATTACGCTATTTGAGAATCTTACCTTTACCAATTTCCATTATTTCCAAAATGCTGCAAATTTCAGATGCTTTGTCTCATACAAGAGAGTACATTTCCTAGAAGACATTGTTGCAGGCCTATAATGCAGAAGAATGTATTTTGTACATAATTACATAGAGTGACGAATGGCTCTGCAGTAAATAACTTTCTGGGCTTTTCTTCTGCTACAGGCTTCCTCAGGTTGGTCTCTTAAAAGATACAAGTTCCAGTGAACACAGGATCTGGGTTTATCTCCTCTATTTCAAGGTAGTAGGAAAAATTTACATGCAAAGCTTTCCCTGGTCAATACACAGCAGATGTACTTCTTTCTCTATTTGTTGTCCTGAGAGATCTCAAATCTGTGAGAAATAATACCTGTCGGCTAGAAATTAATTGTCTATAGATACAGTATAGTTCTAATAAATCCCACTGATTTTAGAATATTCCTGGATCAGTAGGAGGTGTGGCATGGCCATCTTGTTACTGCAGCTTCCTAGATTTACCTTCCTTCCCTCCCCAGAGTGCATACCCAGGTTTTGCACCAGTAACGTAATTTGCTTAGGATTCATTATATCATCCAATCAGTGCTATTTCCATAAAAAATTAAAACCAAAAACCAAGAACAGCAAAAACAAAGAAACCCAAATCTGTTCAATAAGCTAATTTCTGTGTTAAGACAGAGGATTTTGGTACAGTGCTGCATTGAACCTATTTAAAACAAATATGACAACTTGATTGTTTAAAAAGAAGAACAAGCAGTATTTCTGTGACTGTGTCAAATGTGCGATACCTAGAAAAAGCATTTTTGAAAAGTAAACATTTCAAGAATTAGCAAATAAAACCTCCTATACCATATTGGAAAATATTTTCTTTATGAGACTTTTGACTAGGTCTATGATAACATAGAAGATAACATTAACATATAACTTAAAATACAAAGATTCTAATACATCTTTAAGATTCAGCTCCTAAGCTACTTTAAGTATTATTGCTTAAGAAAAGCATAAATAGTGCTTTCTGTATAAAAGCAAGTACATATATGCCAATCCAATGTATTTTTTTTTTCTGGTTGCAAATGAAATATATCAGATGATTAGTCTGAAGAGATGTCCATCCATTGAAATAAGCTTAAATATTTTTAAACTGTCAGCCTGGAAAACCATTCAGTTTAAGAAGAATTTCATTTTATTTAAATACTGTGAAACATTTCAAATTGAAGCAAAATATATGTTTGGCAATATTCACAATTCTAGATTGACTAGAACTGTTAGGAAGCAAATGAAATTAAATAATAAGTGAATAAAAAACCCAATACCTTTCTTTACCTAAAGTAAGGAAATTTGTAGACTGCTTAAATTGATCATTCTGATTTCAGAGTCCTTCCTACCTTCAAAATACAATTTGCTTCTAAGAGTGATATCTTTTAATCTCCTGAATCATTAGGCATTCTCTTTTGTGATTTTCTTGCTTAATTACGTGTAGTCCATAGCTTACTATTACAGAATAGACAGATAGTTGGGGTTTTCTGCAGGTGAGCTGACTGTAACCATTATAGCTAATATTGTCAAAATTTTATAATGACTTGTTATAGCTACATCAAAGTTTTTGACTCCTTACATGTTGAGAAAAAACCTTCAGATACCTGGATTTAGAAATTCCTTTACACTTTGAGCAATGTCAAATATGAGACATTGTGTGAGAAAGCTGAGAAAATTGTATCTTAGTGGTGCATACAAATTTCTTCGTAAGGCTCTCCTTTTTTCTTCTCTGATTTGCATCAGTGCTTCTCACATTCAGTTGTGCCTACATCTGAATATCTTTGTCATATCTGAGCAAATGTAGTTCAGTCATTTTTGAAGAGGCAAAGAAAAGGAACACTTTCCTTCCACTTTGGGTAATACTTTGTAAGGTTAGCAGGAGAAGGACAGCTTTGGCAGATATGAAAGGTAGAAAAAGGTTGAGATATGACCTTGTTAATGAGGTGTCTGGGTCAATCCTCTGCTTCATCCAAAGAAATTCCCTCAACCTTCATCCAAAGATATTAGGCACTATTACAATTTATCGCAGTACCTAATATTTCTTTAAGGTGTGTTCTTATTTCAGGAAACTTTTGGTCTAGTTGATGAGGATGAGCATAATGCATTTAGGATGATACTGTGTGTAATTGTTAAGAGTTCTTGACAATTCCACAGAAAATGAAGCTTTCTTTCGACTCCTTTATTTTTAAAAAGCAGTAGTTTTACCTTTGAAAATTGTTTATTTATTTATTTATTTATTTCTTCTGTGTTATTTGAGGCTATAATCACAGAAATTAAAAATGCTGTAAACTAATCAGTCAGATGAGCAAACCACCAGCAAAGCCAAACCAAACCAAATGAGACAAAATGAAACCAACCCACATTACACTTACATTTTATGCAAGAGAATAAGATACTTTTGTCCATATCATTAAGAACCACTTCCTAACTCCAGGAGTCGAAGTCCAACATTTTAATGTTGCCAGTTTCCCAAATAAGAGCACAATGTGTCTGACTTCTCAAATCTTAGAGTTCTACATAACAGGGCAAAGTACAAAAGAACCTGCTTTTCCCCTTACCAAAACCAATTAATCTGTTTTCCAGTATTTCTTGAGAATATAAGCCTAACACAATTTAAATAAATAAATAAACTTAAAATGAGCATTCTGTAGATTTCAAGAAAATTCTAAACCTTTAACAATCTACCAGATTCCTTCATGTTTCAGGTCTCTTAATTTAAGATTCAGATTGACTTCTGAATATCATCTCTGCCATGTAACATGCCAATTAAACAGGATTGCGGAAGAAATCCTTCCCTGTGGGCAGGATCCATGAGGTTTTGTTAAGTGCAACTCAGGTCAGTTGCAGTCAAAGGCACAAGGCTGAGTTGGCTGACTCAAACTTCCAGTTTGCTGAGGTACTGCCATCTTTTGCTTTAAGGTATACTTGCACTATGACATTCTTGATATGTCTGTCTGGTTTTGCCTTTATACACATAAATATATATATATAATTATGTTTTAGCTTTCTTGTGTTTGTTTTTGCTGTTCACAATTTAATTCAGATGATAATTTTCAGTAGGTAGGTCTAGCTGAAATAAAAGAAAACATACTTATTGACGGGGTGCTAAATTTGTTGGTATAGATTATTTATTTTCTTTATAGAGAAGAAACATACAAGACAAAAAAAAATAAAAATGAAGTAACACCAGATGTGCAAGTGACATGAAGAAAACGCTCAGGCAATTTTGAGATGGGATAATGCTTTTTGATTGTGTTCTTTGAGCTAGAAGGTGGCAATTAGATTTTCATACACAGAAAAGTGTGAGACATCCTAATTAAACACCTTTTTGGTGGAAGTCATCACTGATCAACCCAAACTGCTTGTAGTAGCTCTCAAATGTGTCACCTGTGAGGGTAACACTAGAAAAGTCTCTTTTTAATTTTTTTAAAATTTATTTAATTTTCATTTTTTAAATTGTAAGGAAATTGTGATTTGAGTGTTGATTCAAGAGTGAACATTATAGACTATCATTAGTCACTAAGCCAGTCAATCAAATAGATTTTAAGCATAGCTATAGGTCACATATAAAATCATAAAAAAAGAGGGGATGGGTGGGGGGAAATAACTGAAAGTAAAAATGGGTTGGATATACCCAGAAGAGAAATCATACAGATTTAGGCTATATGAGCACCTGACACATAGTTTTGTGTGATTTGGGTCAAATTATGTAACTTCTCTGCTTTATTTTCCTTTATAAGGGAAATAGCCTTAACAAAATTTATTTCACAATGGCTGTGAAACAATATTAAATACTTCTGTAGCCATGACAATAAGCATATTGTTAGTTTTTAATCTGTAGGTTTTGGACTGAAAAATAATACTTTTTCACATACAAGACCATTTATAAGATCTTACAGAATGAATTCTCCTATTTAACATGTTAATGGTATCCCTGTTAGGTTACATTTTCTTTATAATCACAAGAATTGTGATTATAGAAATACACTGTACTGCCTAGAAGGAATTGTTTTTTGTTTTTAGCTGACATATGACAAAGACATGACAAGAGATGGTAAGAGAAATAATGGCTGAAGCAATTCATGGCTATTGGTGATCAGTGAATACAGAAAAAGTAGCTCTGGTTATAAATTCCATCATCTCACATAAACACAGCTTGAGACAGCAGGAGGGAAATCTCGGAGAAGACAGTGCAAGTCCTCACATGAACTTCAGTAGGGTCAGCATTTCATCCTAAGAGAAAAGTTTTTATGGAACTTGGCGACCCTGAGAGATATTTGCACATTTGCTGAAATGCTTAATATACTAATATAGATCTTTTAATAACTATCCCTATGCATATATACTTAATATTTATATACCTTACGTTCGCCTGGAGCTGGATAAGAATTTGTAACATCCACTAAAAACTTCTCATGTTATAGGTTCAGAAATTTTTGCTTTACAACCTTGCAACTATATTAAGAGAAGACTTTTATTTGATGGAACGGAAATGGTTGGGAGCATAGAAGAGCTGAATTTCTTCTGCATTCAAAGCAAATGGGAGGATAATTGTGGTGGTTTTACCGTGCTAGGCAGTTGAACACCACAACCGCTCTCTCACTCCCCCTCCTCAGATGAGGAGGGGAAGAAGTAAAGGAAAGAACAACTCACGGGTTGAGATAAGGATGATTTAATTAAAAAGGGGAAATATATATATATATATATAATTAAGGAAATATTATTAATTAAACAATTCAACTAAAGGGAAAAAAGGGAAAGGGGAAAAGGGAGGGGGAAAGGGAATAACTAAACAAAACAAGTAAAGGCTATGTGGAAGTGCAGAGGAAAGAAATTACTCTCTACTTCCCACAAATGAGCGATGCTTGACCACGTCCTTGAAGCAGGGCCTCAACGCACGTAGCCAGTGTTCGGGAGGAGGACAGACGTTTTCGCAACGAGAGCCCACCCCTCCCCTCTTCTTCCTTTTTCCACCTTTTATTGCTGAGTGTGACATCATATGGTATGGAATATCCCTTTGGTTGGTTTAGGTCAGCTGCCCTGGTGATGTTTCTTTCTCACTTTTTGCCGACCCCCTAGGAGGGTCAGAGAGAGTCCTGATGCTGTGCCAGCACTTCTCAGCAGCAGACACAACACTGGTGTGATACCACTGCTGTTCTAGCTACAAGTGCAGAGCGCAGCACTGTATGGGCTGCTGCAGGGAAAGTTAACATCCCAGCCAGACCCAGTACAATAATACAGAGGCTAAATAGATTGAAGAAAGCTAGAGGGCACAATTTTAAGAGTTCACATCTTATGTGTGTTTTTTACTTTAGAATCTGAAAGTTTGCTGTTGGAGGGTAAGAAAATAGTAAATCCCATGTAGACCTCTCTAGAAGAGGAATTAAATTGATGAAGGACATGAATTGTTTTTAAAAGTATCACATGGCAATGCTTGAAAGTGAAAACTTGAACCTGTAGGTATAGAGAAGGCTGGGAGTGTAATACCTCTTTTAAAAATGTTTGGGAAAGTTTAGAATAATTATTGTAACAAGAAAGAAGCGAAGGACATCTGGATTATCTTGTAGGTGTTGCAAAAGGAGTTGTAGCAAAAACACAACTTTGTTTCTCACAGGAAGAAAAAGCATAGTTTGTCACAAGCCTGAAGGATTTATGGGGACATTACATATGAAAGTGGTTATGCAATATGATTGGTACAGGTAGAGGAGAAAGAGGTAGAGACGCAGCACTGTAAAAGAGAAGGAAAGAGAAAAACCTGGATCAGTGTGTTGTTAGATGAGGAGCACAGAGCTACCCTGTGCCACCTGCTGTTGGTTCCAGCTGGCTCAGCAACAGATAAAATGGCTGTAGCCCATGTGCCCCAACTGGAACTAGTTAGAGGAGGCCAGGATACCTCTGCCAGAAGGTGTTGTAGGTGGTGACTGCCAGGCTGGGCAGTGCCCAGGCACGGAAGGGGCTCTTCAGGGTGCAAGGGAGGCAAAAGAGAAGGGCAGAGCGGGGGCAAGGAGACCCTGGGCCTATACAGCGCTGACCCCTGAGGGGCTGTGGCCCATGGAGGCCACCTGTGGAGGAGCTGTTGAGTGAGAGGCAAGGAGCAACAGTAGGAAAGGAGCATGTTACACCCTGACCACAGACTTCTGTGGCACCTTCATCACAGGGCCTGAGGGCAGCAGGTGGATGGAAGGCTTATGGAGGGGCGTTGTGACTAAAGTTGAGGTGTGTTTCTGAAGTGTTTCATTGCCTGATTTCTCAATACAACAATCAGTAATCAGAAGTTTGTGTTGATTGTCAATAAAACAAATGAAGCATAATTCCCTGAATTGGGATAGCTTTCGATGCCAGTGACAGATACTGAAAGCAAAAATAGGAAGAGACATTAGGCAACAGAATTTTGGGATCTATGAAGGAAAAACACTTCAAGTAAGTTTGGAAGGTCACTACTGACAGAAACTGTTGAATGATCAGGTTTTATTATTTGACCAGGAAAAGTAATGAGGTAATTGGAAGAGCTGACGAGAGGGTGGAAGCTGTAAACCAGGTAATATAGAATTGAAGCAAAGGAAAGAAATGCCAAGGAGCATACCACACCTGTTTCTCTAGATACGTATTTGGAGAGAAAGAGCACAAGGTAAGTTAGGTAGTAATTTAAAAGTAGGAGAAGGGTATTGAGTTTTTTTTTTTTTTTTTTTTTTAATTTAAATCTTTTCAAGAAGATGGGACTAAAGCCAATTTTCAGATATTTACTTCTGAACACTTCATGGGTAATTGTTCCAGAGTGTGCTACAAGGAGCACATAAAGAATTATATAGCCTTGGAAAAGATAGACTGAGGAATCTTAGTGATGTCCTAGAGATATTTATAGCTGAATTTATTTTACAGATAATGAGTTTTAAAGCTACATGGTAATTTTTTATGCTATTTTAAAGGGGATGGGGAAATTAATGATTTTTACATCCCATTAGAATGCTTTACTCCCATAGCTATCAACAGCACCCTCTGGTTCCTTGCAACTGCATTTTGAGAAGGAAGGTTGACAACACAAATTCTGCACATCAGTAGGTTTTATAGTTAAGTATTACTTTCTTACGATCCCTGTACAGCCACAGACAATTCAGGATAGATTTGAAATATCCTTTTCCAACAGTAATGGAATGATTTCCATCCAGTGCAAAGCCAGGTGTAGAACCAGTTGATGTTCTGGTATGTTTCCAGTGTGGTTGTTATAGCAGGTGTATTTGTTGCCTCTATGGAGGAGGAAAAAAAAAAAAAAAAGTTTGTTTGTTTGTTTTGTCACTTGCTTATAGAAGATCATTTTCCTTCCACAGTTCATTTCCTGAGTTTTACACAGGACTCTATTTAAGCACTTTTTATTTCTTTTGGCTAGAACTACTTCCATTAGAGAAATATTGCCTGAAAATAGCATGCAGTTTAAATGTACAATTTGTTTCTGCTGTTGCCAACAGTAACACATTTTCTTTGGCTTTTGCCCACTGACTGTTGATCAGATCAAGTTGATTATTCAGCAGCTCTAGCCTACCACCTGCTCCATTTTTATCTTGACATGCAAAACTGTTGATATACTGTCTTGCCTTGTAAAAGCCACATTTGTTATTCAGCTGTGGGATTTTTTTTTTTTTTTTTTGGGGGGGGGGGTGTTTTGTTGTGTTTCTTCTTTTTGAGAATTGGATTCATTCATTTAAACAAACTTTTAATCCATCAAATTGGGACTGATGCTAGTTTATATACCTGCAAATCCAGCAGGACAGTTGTGTTTATTTTTTGTTTCTTTTTTAAAAAAATCACATTATGGTTATACCATTTAAGCTCTAGATTATATTGTGAATAAGGTTACATATTTCCTAGGCCCATTTATGGAAATGCTAATGCAGATTTAGTGCTATTTTCTCAGTTTATTATAAATCATTAATTACTTTGAACCTTATCATGCTGTTTTCGGTTATGTATATGTCATAGATAAAATAATTTCCTCCTATCCTACAGAGGAAGAGGTGGTAATAATGTCTGCTCCCTCTTGCTATTTATTGAAATTCTGGATTTTTTTTCCTTTTAATGTAAATGCCTATCCAATTCTGAGAGAGTTTAAATCTGTTTCTGATGTGGCCAAAAGAGACTTGTCTCTTCAACACACATTCTAAGTTGCCAATTTTCTGATCTTCTTTTGGGATCGTAACAACATGATATCTGTATGTGTTTTTCAGCACACAAAGTGTGAGTAAATCCAGAACTCACTACACATCTTGAATGCAGTGTTTTGTACCTGGTTGTACTCTATTTCTGTGAATTGCATTAACTAGCAGAATGCTACAAAAACAAACAAACAAAAAAGATAAACAGCTATTGGAATGAAGTCATGATATATTATAACTAAACTTGTATAATTAATTGGTATAACTTAGATACAACATTTTTTTTCAATCCAATTATAAGATGATGAGCCAAAATGCAACTGTTGTTGCATCCTCTATTTGTTTAAATGTAACTGACTTTGTAGAGTTTTTCTTGCAAAAGTGATGCAGGACTATATCAATGTGTTCTTCTCCTTGTCTTTAGTAATGTTGTATTTACTTGATTTATTCATTTTCCTCCTTTCTTCTTTAACATTAGGCAGTTGGATGTGTATTTCAGATGTGTCTGTTCCCATTTGGATCACATTCAGATTTTAGTGGCACTAGAAGCATGCATACATTTTAAGCAGTTCATTTGTTGTTGTTAGTTTTTTTTTGTTGTTGTTGTTGTTTTTAACTAGAAACCCAATGAGATGTTGAAGGAGCTGTGAAACAAGCTGAACTGCATTTATGTTGACTTCTTTCTTCCCTTTTTCTTTTTTTTCTTTAAGATAGAGGAAAATTACATAGGTGACTTTTAAGAACATTTGTTTTGGAGTCGGTTAGTTTAGCTGTTTCTAAAATAAATGTATGTAGTACTGATTTCTCCCTGTGTGGCTAAAAACTATACATGTACTACAGTTGAAAAAGCGGGGTAACAAGGCATGCCTACTCAGTGTATGTGTCATCTTCTAATCATGGCTGTGAAGTTACAAGCTCAGCTGTGAAGCTTGAAAGAGTTTCCTAAGGCAGGCAGTGAACTGTAGCTGGTGGTGTTACGCAGTTTGTGATTTGTCAGAGCAGTTGGCAATTTCAGTCTAATGGTTTCAGCATGTGTCCTGCACTTCAAGCTTGTTTAAAAATATAACACTAATGTGGCTTGCGTTTAAGGCAGATGAATTATTAGAGTGAAAATGTAGTAAGGGTTTGAAACCTCAGCGAATGAGAAGGATAAATTGTATGTTAAAAGAAGTGATCTTTTACTGATTCTATAAACCACTAACAAAATTTCACTGTCAGGGTGCATTTGACAGACTGTTTCTTTCTCTCCTTTTCTGATAGTTTTCTTCATGCCTTTTTCTACAGTTCTCTCTCTTCCTCCCCCATCTACTGAAATATTTTGGCAGTATCAAGCTGTCGTGATCTTGCAAGCTTCTCAAATCTCCTAATTCTACACATTCTAGAAATATACCCAGACTTGCAAACTGAATCTCCTTCCTCCTTCCCTCTTCCCATAAATGTGGAAAGAATGGAATTAACAAAGTACTCTGAGAATTTCCTAGGCTCACTGTTGCTATGTAGCAATAGTTGGACAGAAATGTTTTGTATGCTCATTCTGCAGCATATTAAATTGGTATGCTATTTCCTCAGTGATATTTCCTCCCAGTCAAGGTGAACAAGTTTATGGACCTCTGTCCATCGTGTCTGCTTTTGTTTTGTCCTGTTCTCTGGTTCTCAGAAAGGTGCCCTTCAGAAATGTTCTTGCACCTTATTCGTCTATCACACTGCTGGCTCATGTATGGCTTCCTTTCACCTAGTACCAGTTTTACTGGTTAGGTTTGTGGAAAGCAGTAAGTTGCCAGGCAGCTACTGACTGGTATGGGACAGATCCACCTTGCAACATTCACCAGTTGTCTACTTACCTAGATGTGTACCCATCTGTACTGCTTTCCTGGGAGTTTTTGTTTGTTCGTTTGGCTTCTGCCCTGGGAGCAGAGTTTTATTTTCAGGTTTCAGGAAAGAATCAATGATTGTTTGACCTTAAGTGTGCCTCTGACGACTACTGCAGATTTTTAGATTCTTACTAAATCTTACTAAGAATTCTACTATACTATATTTTAAAGTGTCTTCCAGCACTCTTTCAGGAGTAGAAGTACTGGCATTATGTCACTTTTGCTTTCTCTGTTAGATCATTTGATACCACTAACTAAATTCTTACATCTGCATAGTAAGAGAAAAGAAGTAGGAGAGAAAAGTTCTATTTCGTATTTTAGAGAAGGGTGGCTTTTATGTAGTGGAGAAATGTTACTGTGACAAATGGCCTTTTGCTTTTAACCTTTTTGACTTTTCATATCTTCAAGTTTTTTCAGGGACAGATGATTGTGCACTACCTTAGATGTCAAACCCCTATGTGAGACAGATTTGATTAGGTCTCCCTATTCCAGCTGTTGATATTAAAATCAATATGATTATTCATGTCAGAATGTGTTAACTTCACCTGCAATATTGTAATCTCAAATACTGTAGGTCAGATTTGGCTTCTCATTGAAGGGGTTCTCATTCTCAGGGTCTACTGCTTTAGAATTGCGTATCTGCTAGAAGGGTAAAATTTCACTGTGGAAAATCACTCTTCACTCATGTAATTAAACAAT
This sequence comes from Oxyura jamaicensis, assembly GCF_011077185.1. Classification (NCBI taxonomy): domain Eukaryota; kingdom Metazoa; phylum Chordata; class Aves; order Anseriformes; family Anatidae; genus Oxyura; species Oxyura jamaicensis. Next base: position 9,780,800 of record NC_048893.1, read on the forward strand.
ATGAATAAAGATTGGCTTGAATTATAAACAACATCTTTTTTCACTATAGTTGCTAAAAGATACAGAAATCCTTTAAAGCCCTATCTTCTCAATATATGGAAAATAACTTATTTCCATTGGATTTCTTTTCAGCTGACATGGCAACCTTGTGTTAGATATGAGGCCATCTTTTTATAGAACTTTTTCTAACCTAAACAATAGAAAAATCTAGCACTTTAGGTTGTTAGTGATAGTTAATAATGGAAGACAAAATTTGAGGCATTATTTTGAACTATGTTCCAGAGTATAACATCTTTTTCAAAAACATTGTGAACTGCTGATTAGATTATGTATTAGATTACGTGTAAATTTAGGTCAGTAATCTGTTTGAAGAGTGCTGTGGTAAAGCACACAATGTCAGCAGACCTCTCACATGCCCTTTTTCTTTATGAATATGACTCATCTGCTGCTTCCTATGACAGAAGTAAAACTGCCTCCAGACAATGGCTGGGGAATATTTCATATAAGGTTTATGCTGAATACAGGAGATCAATTATAAACATCCTCTGTCTGTGACCTTATCTGCTTCAGATGTTCTCATTAACAGACCATAGATCAGCCTGTCATCGTGTGGTACAGCAGATGCCAGAGTGAGAGAGAGGCCGTGACTCTGCAGTGTAAATATATGAAATAAAACCATGCTGGAGATCAGCACAAAACAAACACCTACTGCCAGTCACCATATAAAAACCTTAAAAAAATCAGATAAGCGGAAAAGGGAGACTTCTTCATGCTCTGAGTGAACATAGTGTCTTTGCTGTAGTGTAAAATAAAATAAAATCCTGTTAACTTCTAATTTCTCGAACAGTTGCTGCAGGATTACTTCAGCATAACATATTTGAGCATAACTACTTTCAAACATAATACAGCTGCTGACATGCTGCATAGAACAGTTTACGACTTACCTCACATTTCATCAGATAAAGTCTAGAAAATATGATGCAAAATACCACTTGGATTACTGTATGCTCATTTTTTCAATGTTATTTCTCTGTCATAGAGATAAAAATGCTTTAAAGGAGACATAAATTGTATATACAGTAGATTTGTGTAAAAAGAGCAGTTTGCTCTTGCCCTCTCTTGATTGTGTCTGGTGTTCTTGCCTTTATTTAAATACTGGTACCTGTAATAAAGGTTCATTCACAGACTATTGTTTTTGTTTCTTGTGTTCCAATTTTGCTGTTTTCTGGAATGTTAGCTATTTGAAACACCAGAGGGCATTCAGCTATAGGATCAAACTAACATGTATGTGTTATTCCGTATTATTGGAAAATTTTCTCAGAGTTCGGAAACAGCTTTTTTTTTTCACTTCTGTATGCATTAGTTGTGTCTTATTTTATATATGTTACAAGTTATGACTATCCTAACTATAAAATCAGTACATGGATATTTGTGCTGTATCCTAAAATAAATAGTTATAATTTGTACAAATTTTGAGGGTGCTAGCAGCAAGCTGAAGACAAAGGAGAAAGAAATGTTATTGGCATTCACAGTTCATTATGGTAGTTAGAGAAGGACTTGTATAAAGCAATCATTCTATAAGCAAGAACAGTAAGTAAAGTTTGGGGCATCTTAATCTTTGAATCCACTTTGGGTTGAGAAACACCCCTTATTGTTCACTGGTATCACGCCAAACTTCCTAGACTAAGATGGGCTTCTAAGGTAATATCGAAGATGAAGTAATAAGTCGTAATAGTGAGCAATCATAAATTAAAGAAAAGAAAAAGAAAGAAAGGAAGGGGGAAAGAAAAGGAAAAAGAAAGAAAAGAGAAAATGAAAAGGAAGAGAAAGAAAGAGGGAAAGAGAGGAAGAGAAATAAATAAGAAATGTAACTGGATCGCCAGTTTTCTAAGACTTGGAACTCTACAAAGAACAGGAGCTGTACGTAGGCAGCTGAAGGGGGATACTGCATTAATACGAAATCTCTTGGAAATTTCAGGAAGTGACCACAACGTATTTCTTACTTTATGCTACTGTTCCTTTGTGTCCTGTTAGTGTAAGAATTCATAACTGAGGCCCTCTGGTTCTAAACTGGTGATGGTTTCTGATTTGTACTAGAATCATTTATTTTAGATATGGCTGAAACAAGACAGGGACAGATGGAGATCTGTAACTGATTCTTGCCAATAATTTACTCTTGACCTAGCAGTGCCTCTCTCTGACAAAACGATGAATTGTTATTCAGAAGTCTGTTGTATGTTAGCATAGTTAAACAAATGTCCTCTCTGTAGAAAATTAAAAACATAATTTCTCCTGTGAACAGTTACTTTAGTGGCAAAGGCTGTATAAACCCCAACTGTGTATTAATCTGCACTGTTAGGATTTCTAATGCTGTTGCAATTTTACTTTTAAATTGTGCTTTTATTTCTGCAGTTCTTAGAGGAAGTGCCTAAATTGGGGTGTATGGTTTAATGATCTATGCAAGTATTGAAATTCTGGTTACACTGAGGATTATGACCTTTATGTAAAGGGATACAATGGTACATAAGGCAACGGTCCTTATTTGAAGGAGGGAAATATCATGGAAACTTGCACTGCATTAGCACTCAAATATTTTTAAAGAAAAAAAATAATCTGAAAGAGTGGATCTTACACTTTGTGGTTACATTTTAAATCAGCAGAATTACATACGTGTTTTGGCACAATCTAAACATTTTATGGTTGGGGATAATCTTAGCAAGTGCTGCAGCTCTGTCAAATCTAGATCAGCTTTTGTGCTGGCAATAATTATGAATGCCTGCTTGTCAGGAAGGTCATCTACCAAATATATTAATGAGAGTTACAAGTAAAAAGGTAATTGGTGTCTGTTAACCCCTCCCAGTCCCACTGGGAGTATGGAAGCAAGGACAAAGAAAAATAAATTTGTGTCATTTATATGGGGGTAATGAACTTACTATCATTAGCACTCCCAAGCTCACTTTTGGGCTGCTGACCTTCCAATTTGCATGTGTTTCTTGTTGAAATCACACCCCTTTGGGCCAAATTGGGTGATCTTTTTATACAGAAGAGTAATGGAAAACTCTTGAATAACATAATCCATGAGTATTTGACTAATTTATTACTAAAACAAAACAAAAACAAACATGCTCCATGCAAGTAAAGCCAGTAGAATCAAGTCAAGGGGACAGAAAATAGTTCTAATTTAACTTAAAACAGATGGTAACAGCCAACTGAGATTAAAAAACAAATCTTTAAATTTCTGTCAGTCTGCGTTAAAGCTGTGGTGAAATTTCCACTGGCACTTCAGACACGGTATCCCAGTCTGATACTTTTTTCCCTATTTTTCTCTCTTGTAAGTGACGTGCTATTTATAATCATCTACAGAAAAACAATATTTATGTTTCAGATGCAGATTTGAAAACCATGTTTAATGCTGCTGTTACAGATACCACTTGTGGCTTTTATCTTGTTTATGCAATAACTGAATTGAGTATTTGGATCATATTTTAAATCAGGATTTGAAGTTTCTTGCGTGTTTCTATATTGTTCTGTTCAAGCCTGGTATTTCTGTATTTTCCCTGGATATTTCTCTTATTAAAATAAGCTTTCAAATATCACGGATTTGGTACTTTAGAAAGCTTTGTCAAGTTATTGATGTCTAACAACTCTATGCTTACACATTTTTCTAATAGCTTAGGATATCAAGGGGTAGTCAAATATTATTTTCTAGATAAAAGAGAAGCGTTGGAAGCACAAAAAAAGATTGATTTCATTGTACTGAATATAATTGTAATTGGGCCATTAGCTGGCAGAATTCTTTGCTGGTTAGGAGGAGATAAAGATATGACACATGCACACTCAAGTGAAGGCTGGGAGATGAATAGGCTTTCTAGGGAGCTGATCTTTCCAGATCAGATAAAGATTCTTCAGGGCTCTTTCCTCCCGTCTGCGCTACGTGAAAGGCTGTCTTTCAGAGTTCAAAACATACACTTGGAATCTAGGGACAAGGCCTTTGAAAGTGGTCAGTTTGGAGATTTGACAGGCAGCTGGCTTTTGGGGTAGTTTTTCTGATAATCTTGTAATCCCTTTAAAAGTTAGATAAAAGTTCATAGGCTGATGGAGTAAATCACACTTCCATCTTTTTGTATCTTTCACAACAAGGAGTTTTGCTTTAAAGGTAACAATTCTCTTTGAAAGATCTAAGGAAACACTAGAAGTAAGTAACCCCTGACTTCTTTCAATGTTTGTTTAAAAAAATGCTGATTTGTGGGCAGTGGCTGACTTTCAAGGGATGGTTGTTCTCTTATTAATGATCTAAGTATCCTGAATATTCGTGAAGATAACAGAGTCTGAAAAACTGATACATTTTTTAAAAAAGTAGCAAGGTACTGACAAGCTTTAATTGAATTAAATAAATACATAAATAGAAATAACAGTTTCATTTATTATGGGACATCTATTATTTTGTTTAATTATGGTGTTTTCAAGCACCTTGACTTTGATTGACCGTGTCAATCACATTTCATAAATCTAGCATGAGCTCTCTTCAACCCATAGCTGGAAGCACCAAGAAGCACTTCATGATGGAAGCAGCCAGGCATCCTCCAAAAGCACAAGAATAGATGCTACAGTGTTTTGTTTGTGTTTGCAGCCCGTTCCTCATGGGCAAGGTTTCTCAATTTGTGTAGCATTTTAGAGTAATTTGAGAATCACTGCCATAATAGAGAATCCTTGTTCTCCAGCAGTCTGTAAAGTGTTTTTTTGTTGTTGTACCTTGAAGTAATCCAGAATGTTTGTTGCATATTAGTTTTGTTCCTCCCCCCTTTTTCAATAGTGTTTGGTTTCTCTTCCTCTCTAACTAAAAAGATGGTATAAATAGGGCTTCATTCAAGGCCTGAATACTTTTTATGGCTGTCATATTCACAGCATTCATACAAAGGCACAAAGTGAGAAATGACTGAAGCCTAACACACAGAATTACTGTTTTGTGTGTTAGTCTTAGAACCTCTTCTAACACATCTTCTGACACATAAAAATTACCACCTCAAACATTTTACTATTTGCTAGAGAAACCTATAGGGAGCTGCAGTGGGCCATGGAGTTAAAGAAGGTGTTACCTTATTAAACCTGTGCTGTAATGAGACCGAAAGTGGGGCGTGTCAGCACACTGCTGTGTTACTCTTCTGTTGGTGTTCTCCAGAGACTCCTCTATCAAAACAGGGAAGGCAAGCCCTGACATTTGCGTACCTCAAAAGTAAGCAGGCATGATTTCTTTGAGAGAGATGAAAAATTAGTCTCTCCTTGTGTTGCAGTAAGGGGCAGAGGTAATTTGAGTTTGCTTCACAATCTAGCTATTGTTGACATGGAGTCTTGACTTCTTACTCTGCCTTAACAAAGCACTCTCCCTGTGGAAAGATGTATGAATGGCTCAGTCATTAGAGTCCATTTATCTCTAGCAGTAGAACTTGTCCTTGCATAGAAATGAAGAACTTCTGAGAACTTCTTAGCTTTACATAATACTTTTTTTAACTATTTTGTTTTTAATACTCTTCCATTATCTTCCCTAAAAATATCAAAGATGTTACATAGGAGAGAATGATTTTTTTTTTGTGTATACACAACCTTCCTATCAGCTCTTATCTTTTAAAACAAAGCAAAACAACAACAACAAAAAAGAAAAACAACAAAACAGACACCAGAAACAAAACAAAAACCACCTTTTTGATCATGAAATCCTTGCATGATCTGTCCGTGTGATATCCTGCATGTGAACACTGATAGTCGTCTGCTGAAGGTGAGCTGGGAACTCAGAGTACTGTAGTACACTGATCTTTGGGAAGTGATCCCATGTGTTTTTTGCATATGTAACTTACATAGCTATAGAATTACAGGAGTGTTCTGTTGCAGGGATATAAGGTGCAACTACAATATTCATCCCCACTTTGAGAGATTAAATGATTTACTCATGTGAACACTCATTTTACAGATTTCTTCTAGTCCTGGCTAAGAGCCATTTTACTGACTATTAATAATTCATATAGCATTTATGGGAATTGTTGATGGAAAAGATGATCTGTTTCAAGGAAACCAATACTGGACTGATATCAAGTTGGCTAGGCTGTAATTCTGTCTCTGACATACAATATCGGGAAAAAAAAATAGGCCTACATTCTGCTCCAGCTAAAGTTTTAGATATATTCTGGAAGATTGGTCTAGTAACTGGCACAAAAATTAAATTGATTGTTGTGAAACAGAGATTGTTCATGTAGGCAATGAGCAAGACATTACAAGGCTGAATCAGCCTCTTGCTGTACCTAGTGTTAACAGCCACGGGGACAACATGCAATTCCATTAAAATGGCATTTGTTTGTTTGTTTATTTGAGTCAAACTACATAGACTTTTATTCATTGATCATTATTGGTTCTCCATAGCCAGTTGCTTGTGCTTTCCTATGAGCGAAGCTCTGTAAGCATATAGCAAACGGCAACTTCTCAGTTTGGAAGCTATTTTAAGACACAAGGAACTGTAGAAATCCAGGGGTGGCGAGGAGCTAAGGAGCTTTACTTTTTAAATTTGCTTTCAGCATTTTTAATTTATAGCTCAGATTAGCTGAGAATTTTCTAGTTTTTCACAAAGTTGAGGAATATCAGGTGTGGCTGCAGTTCTTCCAATGTGAAATTCATAGTAATGTTAATACTTACTATAGATCTCTGTTCATAATCAATTTATGAGTTTGTAAATTTGGGTTCTAACATATTTTGCAGAGAAGAATTGCAGATCGCTGGGTATCTTAAGGTTATGAAGCAGACAGAGAAATGAGGGCAGTGTTATCTGCAGCTATTTACTTGTGCAGTAGGTGTCAATAAGCATCTTATCTTGCTTTGTACTTGTACAAAATTATTCTAGTGTATTACCAGAAAACTGGAAATGCTGTAGGTATCTAAGGTAATGGATTTGTCCACTGAGGGCAAGGGGGAGTTAGGCTACATTTTGCCAGTGTAATGCATCAAGTTATATTACAGTTTTGCTTTTGTAAATGTAATACTTGGCTACTATGGAGGGCAGCTTTGGTTGGGAATGCCTGCAAGATGCTAGTAACTTTGTGAGCTAAAAATCATTTGAATAGATAAAACACATAAGAGGTATGCTTATTTTCTGACATCTGTGAAGTTTATCAACCTGCTAGTTTTTAGAGGGGGGGACATGGAATGTCCTTGTGGGATCAGATACCATGGTGGTTGCCATCCTGTAGTGGGGCTGAGACACGATTCTGACAGCACCATCTCTGCAATTCCAGCTTCCATGAACTTTCCGGTCATACCCTTTTGGTTGTTAGCAAGAACTGACAGTCGACTCAACTGAAAACATGACTTAGACCACCAGTTCATTTGGGTAGGAACTGATCTGAATATTAAAAGTATCATTTGGCTTATTGTGCACACACCATCACGCAATAAAGAATTGTCATCCCTAGTTAGCTTGTGGATAGAGCAATTCTGTTAGAAAGGGACCATGACTATCCAGAAACTGTTATTAATTATAAAATAACTTAGTTCTCAAAGTCACTCACTCAAAAATTAGGATGTGGCTGAGTCCCTATGAGCTGTACTGCTTGCTTTCTTTGAGGATAGGTGCCTGCAGGCACTGGGGAAACCGTGTAAGCAAAACTGGAGAACAAGCATTATGCTTAGCGACTTCTGTATTCAGAATTGTAGTAACTTCTCATAAGCATGTGCAAACAGTTATTTTTCAAAGGATAATAATTTTGTTAGAGGAACATGTAACCAATATAGTGGATGTCTATACAAGAGATTGATTTGAAAGAGGCTCATCTGATCATTCATTCCTGTGCACTGTCCTTTGATTCCGGTGGGGCTAAGTGTCTAAACTGGATTTCTTTCAAATTAATTTAAACTGGAAAAATGCCATCTAGGAGCTTTACTGATGTTCTCTGGTGGCTAAAGTTCATTCAGTACATGGGACCAGACTACAGCTTGTACAAATTACTGAGTTTTTATGGGTCCCTAATCATGACGGGGCATGTCAGTACTTTGTGTAATTGAAGCTAGATAATTTGATGGGGCAATAAGATTCTAATAAAATACTTGTTATGTGTTTTAAGATTCTAATAAATACTTGTAACTGGATGGTAGATTAAACTCATATGTATAAGATAAGGTGTGTAGGGAGAAAGTATTATCGGTATTGATGGATTTCAGACTTAGCTAGAACATCTTAAATAACATTGGAATTAGGGTTAAGCTTTCTAATGCATGATTGCAGTGCTTAAATTAGTATGTAATATAGAAAATGGAATTTTTGAAAATACACTACATCTTTACTCAAGTATACATAAATTTCAAGTAAGTGCAAAGGCATAGCTCTATAGAGAATTATATAGAGAAAACATAAAGAAAATAAAAAAGAAAGGTTTTGCTATGTGAAGAATCAGCGAAGACTAAAATGTATGTCTCTTTTTTGTTCTTCAGCGCCTCGCTAAAGAAGCAGAGAAGTATCAAGCATCTCATCAGTGGAGGGATGAGTTTGGGGTAAGTTTTTCTCCTTTTAACCTCAGAATTTTCTTTGTTCTAATGTTCACTATATTCTTACAAACATGTTGTTTATACATGCACCACAGAAGGAATCTTTGCCTACAGTTGGACATTTTATGCAGTAGCCAGTGCCTCTGTCCAGATCTCTAGAGAATAAAACAGACTTTACCCTTCATAAACTCATAGAGAGCTTCACAGGCCCATAATGTAGTTCTGAGGTACACACAAAACATCTGTTTGTCTCACTGCACAAGGAATAATTATAGAGAAGACAACTCTGAGTGATAGCTCCTGTCTATAAAGTATGTGCTACTCTAGGCACTGAAACACAGAATCATACAAATGATTTTAACAAGTTATGTTTATTTGGTAGGTAGAAGCTTAATAGAGAAGGATTTTGTTGTCTATGTAGCTGTATATATTGAGTCATGGACTTCTTTAAGAATCCTTTTCTTTACTTTAATATCTTCTTCTCTTCAATATTCTGGTACTTATGAAAGAGACCCTGGTCAAATGCTAAATTTTCTTCTTAAATCATTTCAGATTTTACTGAAAAACAAGTGAGACGATTGTAAAATGCACAACTTTAGTTCTTTATTACTATTCAAGCCAAATTAATAGTGTTCTGCATGATTATAAGCTTGTTAATTTTAGGCTACAGTTCCCTGCTGAGTGTCAAAGTCATTTATTATGCCATTATTACTTGTTCCTTCAGAAATAAAAGCAGATGGTGCTTTTATGCGATTTTGCTACCAACCTAGACTGTTTGCACATCCACTAGCGTCATACAGGCACACAGATAAATGCACAATGCTTTTCTAAAGTGTCCTTTCTGTTCCAGTGTTCCTCAGACACTTAAACATACAGTTCTGCAACCCCCCCAAAAAAAAAACAAACAAAAAAACCACCAGCCCCAAACTCTGAGGTTAGGCCAAAATCAGATAAAAGTGACTGGCTTTCAGGAATGCAGAGGGTCTTGGATACAGCATGAATGCTTTTAAGTGTGCTGTCTGCTCAGGTACAATTTCTAATATGTGGTAAAATACAGAATGCGTGTTCCATAGGGATGCAATAATGAGAATGCTACAGGAACCTTTTCTGCTTTCAATAGAAAACAAAACCTGCAGGTTTCATGGACTCTGTGCAGAACAGCGTGAATAAGGTCAGATGCCCCTTCTAATCATACCGCTTCTAACTGAGCACAGTGGCATCACATCAACAACACTGTCTCAACTTTGTTTTTATTTTTACCCTTTAATTTCAGTAGGAGTCATTTATACCAGAGAAGCTTCTGGTCTCATCAGAATTAATTGCCAAGGAGAGAACTCAAAGTAATTTTGAAATGTGATTTTGTATTAATGTTGTGGCTCAAGAAAAAGACTGTGGTTTAAAAAAAAAAAAAAAAAGAAAGCAAAGAAAAAAATAGGCATTTGGAGTTATAATAAAGTAACTGCAAACCAAGCTTGTGCTTTACTGTTTTGAAATTGGCTGAAAACGCTGTGGACTGTATAATAACCTTGACATTAGGTTACGCAATTAAATTTCAAATAAATGTATTAGGGTTCTTATAATCTAATTTGCTCCATTTTTGCCAGAAGTTATCTATCTTTCTCTTCTGGCCTACTTTTTAGAAAATGCCTGTTCAAATTAATTTGCACGCAGATCTTTCTGATGAACTTAATTTTCACTGGAAAATTCATTCTCCTAATGGCTGTGATGGAATACAGAAGATGTACAGGAAAACTTCCTGAAGATGAGGGTTCTTACTGATAGCCTTTCTTCTGATACTTCTGATAGCATTATGAATGGTCTGCATCATACTTTATGAGGTTTATTTCCTTTTTCAGGACTTGTTTTAGGGTGATGAAAGCCCTTCCGGCAGCACTGCACATAAGTCATTATAGAAAGAAACTCTTTGGGACAGTCTCTGGCTCTAATGAGCACATGATCATCAATGTCCTTGACAGTCACATTGCAGCTGACATAAGTACTTTTAGGTGGCTGACAGATATAAAGATCATAATGGATTTCAGTGGTTTGCATTGATAATTAAATGTCAAAATAATTTTAGTAATTACTAATTAAATTACTAGAAAGTACAAAACAATTCAAAGGAATATTAAGAATACTAATGAAGAATACTGAATGTCTTCTGAGTAAAAAAAAAAAAAAAGAAATCATTAATATTGGATTGCAATATGGGTTGTTTTCTGATTAAACACAAAGTCAATTAAAATATCTGAACTGCAGTTTCCCTCAACAGCCCTAGAAGAATACTTACATTAGAAAAGTATTAAGTCTTTAGAGAATACTTGTGTGAAGGCAAATCCAAAGTACTTAGCTTCAGGCAGACAAAGAAATGCCATTCTTAGCTTCCCACTCCATCAGCATTGCACAATTCCCTAGCTGCATGTACAGCTGGAGAAATAAAAACTACTTAAACGTTTTTAGATTAATGCAGTTACAAATCAGAGGTACAACCCAATATTGCTAAATGAAACAGCCTTGTCAGTTTGAATTTTCCTGTGTATTGCAGAATGAAATGATGGTATTTTTGACACTTGTGATGGTCCAATTACTTTGCTGGTGCAGAGATGCATGAAAAAAATTGCGTGCATGTGAATTGGAAGGAGGAGGGGAGAATTCTTTATGAAATAATTACTGTTATTCCCCAAATGGATCTTCTACAATTACAATTGATACCACATTTGATTGCATTGCAATGGTTGGTTAACTAAAGCAATTTTGTTTCCAGTTGGGTTGCAATATTAATTGTACTTACACATGTATAAACATAAGGGATTTCTCATTTGTATTTTAGTGAGGAGAGTCTTTATGCATGGCCTATTAGCATCCACTTACTTATATGAAGACTGAAACTCAGACTTCTAGGAATTAATTATCACATTAAAATGCCACATGAAAAATCCTTTCAATATGCCTTATCTTTTAAACAATATAATTTTACGTTCTTCCGTGTAAATGATGTTTCCTGATAGTTCCAAGACAGCATTTGCTGTCACGGTAATGTAAAAGCTTGTGTTTACGGCTTTAAAAGTGAGACAGGAGGTTGTAGAAATAGTACTTTGGGATTATGACTTTTTCTTAATCAACATGGGTTGTGTAAAACTGTAGTGAAAAGTTGCTCAGCAAAGAAATGAAAGATAAGAAGGATAACTGATATAAAACAAGTCTTCCATAACAAGAGTTGATACATAGAGGTGACCCAAGAGGTGACCTGCAGGAGCAGGGCAGTAGTAGGCAGCACTTGACCTTTCCTGCAGATCGAAGATTTTAGATTTCAGGACTGTCTGTAACTTACCATGGACATTGCAACAAAGCATCTTTGCATCAAATGCTTTGTTGTTTTTTGCATCAAATGTCTTAAAAGCTTCAACCAGAAAACAAACAAAATAACCAATTTTCTAGTGTTAGTACTGTTTCATTCTAGGGAGGCAGTTTATTAAAGATTGTCTTTTAAAAAAGAGATGCTCAGAGAAGGTAACTGTAGCATTTTTTTCTCTAATATCATTAGAGAGAGGATGTAGCTCTCTTATGGTTTGTATCTCTCGTAGTCCTCTTCATCACAAAGGGCATTCATGGGGAATTGAAATGTTTAGATTTGGCTTCAGAACTGGGATGTAGAACCAGTTCCCCACAGGTCCAAAAAGTAGGTGTGGGATCCTTTCCTAGTAATCTGTACTTAATAATTCTGTGGAAGTTTAAACAATGCTAATGATGGGCAAAGTGTCAAAGCTGTCTGTATCTTGACACAATGTTCTGATCCAAAACACTGTGAAATAAATCTTCCATTGATTTTGATTAATTTTGGATGAGGCCTTACACATCTAAACCATATGTGACTCGCAAAAAATATGTGGAATGATTGATTTCAATTGACAGGCAGATGGTAAAGGTCTTCGGGAAGATGATATTTTCTTCTCTGAAGGGCTGTGTGCCACCTTCACTTATGTGACATATAGCTTTGATTTGTGCATAATTTAAATTAAATGTGCCATATCTCACTGAAAGGAATGAAATACCTTTCTTCTGTCAGTGATTGTTTGGACTCTGACATCTTTCCGCTCAGGGGACAGGGCTATGTGTGTGCACGGTGAGGTGCAGAGGGAAATAAGAATGAATCACTTACTGAAACTGTGTGGTTTCAGGGTTTGTTCTGATGTTTATCTGATACTTACTGCTCACACCTTTTTGATTTGTAAAAATGCTGGGCAAATTTTGCAGGAACAAGCACTTCAGCAAGTTTTCAACAGTGCTTTCTCATAAATTGATAGGAAATACAGCAGTTACAGTATTTGAAGAACTGACCTTACTTTCCTAGGATTGCTGGAATTAGTAAGAAGACATTCATCTTAATGTACAAATTCACTGAGAACAAGCCTGTCCTGAAGCCTTTCTGGAGGTTTCCAGGTTTCATCAGATGAGTGCAGATTTTTTCTAGCATTCCATACTGGGAAAAGGATCCCATTGTCCCCTTGTCTGTCACTAGCATCATGCCACTAATGTTCAGATTGTTTTTAGAAGGTCTCACCGGTGCCCTTCGATTTACGAATTTCTAGGAGACAATAGCTGGGTATTAGAAACATGTCCATAAGGCTAAATAAATAAATACAAGAACAGCTTTTAAGGGTAATGACTCTTGCTAGCTTGCCTGGAGCTTTCCTTTTATAACTTCCTATACTCCCTCAGATGATTCTGAGTCTAAAAATCATAGAATCGTAGTATATTTGGGGTCAGGCAGGATCTTGAAGATCACCCAGTTCCAACCACCTGCCATGGGTAGGGACACCTCCCATTAGATCAGATTGCCCAAAGCCCCATCCAGCCTGGCCTTGAACACCTCCAGGGATGGGGCATCCACAGCTTCTCTGGGGAAATTATTCCAGTGAACACACAAAATTCTTCAAGTGAAGAATTTCTTCCTTATATCTAATCTAAATCTACCCTCTTTCAGTTTAAAACTGCTACCTCTTGTCCTTCTTTTTACATGCCTTGTTAAAAATCTCTCCCCATATTTTGTATAAGCCCTTTTTGAAGTACTGAAAAGCTGCAAAGGTCTCCCTGGAGCCTTCTCTTCTCCAAGCTGAACGACCTCAACTCTCTCAGCCATTTCTCATAGAAGAGGTGCTCCAGCCCTCTGATGATCTTTGTGGCCATACTCTGGGCCTGCCCTAACAGATCCACATCTCTCTTCTGTTCTAGACCCAGAGTTGAACGCAGGGCTCCAGGTGGGTTCTGATGAGGGCAGACCAGAGGGGGACAATCCCCTCCCTTGCACTGCTGGCCATGCTGCTTTTGATGCAGCACAGGATACAGTTGGCTTTCTGGGCTGCAAGCATGCACAGTGGGCTTATATATAATTTTTCTTCCACCAAATCATAGGCTTATAAAAATCACAGGCGGCTTATAAAATTGGGGTTGCAATAGAAGAGTTCTTCTATGCATTTGTTTCCCGATCTGTCTTTTGGGTTAGCATGATTAATCATTTGAACACTTACAGCTTTAGTCTTTCTTTCTTTCTTTCTTTTTTCCCCTATACAATAGGAATCTTAAATCAATTAGGAGCTTGATAAAAAAAAAGGAGGCAAATAGTAGCTTTACAATCAGAATCAAGATTATATATAGGCAGAGTTCTTAAACATGTAACTATAGTAGAGAGCTTTTCTGCTATATCTTTTGGGTTTTTCTGCTATATCTTTTGGTTATTTATCATCTTTAAAATGGTTATGTTGAATATAGGCGTATATAATTTTGCAACACAAAGCTTTGAAAGAATCTCATGTGGGCAGTGGAGTACTTCACTGGTAGGGAACTAGCCAAAAAGGCTCTTAGAATAAAGAGATGAAACACCTTCAATCACTGCGGAATCTTTCAAGCACTGTATTTTATCTGAGAAATCAAATATAGTAAAAGACATCTAATACACTTTTTACTTATTTACCAGGCAGCTAATTTAAAAAAAAAAAAAAAAAGCTTCTGAAAAGGGGTGGAGGGAAGGAACTGGGGGAAAGGGTGGAAAAAAAAAAAGAAAAAGAAAAAGGTGTGATTTCTCATTATTAAGGCACCGTGTACGTGCATTAATGCCTTCTTTTTGAATGATTCTTTAATGCACTTTCCAAACAAAAACCTTATTAAAAGCAGGATATGCTATTGTACTCAATTTATTAACACCCTGCAGGTTCTTTAGTTTACAATAGAGAGGTACAATATGTTAAGAAAAGCTTTCTGCAGGCTGCTGTTGTGCATATTTTCTAAGAGTCTTTGTTGAATTTGTAACACAGATGAAGCTAATTAGTTTTATGATTCTATATTTCACCTTCAAATTCAGTTGCTAATTTAAATTTGTGATAAATAATTCTTACCATTGCTTTACTATCCTAGGTGAATCGGTAAAATAATAAGATTTATTTTAGAAGGATGCTGTTTTCTTTGTCTTTAAGCTTTTTTACCAAATATCATCACTTCAAAAATAATCGTGTTTTTCTTCTTGATCTATCTTTGCCAGTATAACTGGGCTCTGACTAGTTTCCATTATCTCCTAGGCAAATTCTGTATGTCAGTTCCCCTCATTCTCCACTACAGTCATGGTGTCTTTAAGAAATGTGTTAATGTTTGTGGGAAAAGGAGTATGAACTTAATTCTACTAATCTTGAATTACTAATTGGAGAATAATTTTTTTTTATAATGGAAAAAATGGTATAACAGAACATGCACAAAGAATTAATGGAGCAAGACACTAACATTCAAATACGATTTTCCACAATGGAGGCAGACTTCTAAAATATTTAGAAATTCAGAAGATATTACAAAGTTTAGATTCTTACTTCAGAGGCAGAATGCAATTCATAATAGGAAACTTTGGCAATTATTCCTTCTGATTTCCTAATTTGTTTCAAGGAAATTATACCCCAAAATACTTTAAAGTGTTTAATGTCAAAAAGGGATAAAAGCATACAGATATGGGCTTGGGACTGTGCATATTATTTTATATTAGAAATAATGCTTTTCTGAAATTCTGAGATGGGTGGGCTGATTTTTTTTTTTTTCTCTTGAGTAGAGATATTTGTGTCTGTCTTCACTCCATTGCCCCCTGTTTTTCAAATGACAAAACCTCAGGAGTTGTGCAGGCTTTGATAGCTTATCTTGTTCTTTTGCCACAGGATTCTTTTAAGATACTAGATGAAAATTCAGGCTGTCTTTGTCACAACTCATCTTTAGAAAGAGCAAAAAGAGCTAAAGTGGTACTTGGAAGGCTTGGGTATTTAAAAGGTTGTAAAAGCATTTTCCAGACATTATGTACCTAAAGTATAGCAAGAGTTGATATTCTAAGAGCAGTGGCTTGTGCAGTAGTTGGAAACAGAAATGTTTTGATGTCTATATTATTCTGCAGTTGGTATAAGTGTTAATATGAGCTTCGTTCTGAATTGATTTAAAATACTCTGAGAGCAATAGTCAATCCTATTTTTAAGAGATGTGTTTTGCTTAAGGGATTTAGGAATTCTTATCCTTCTATCCCCTGTGCATAGTGTATTTCTGATTTTTCATAAAATTTAAACAAAAGGTGAAATTCTGACTCTTGTATGTCCTGAAAACAATGAGTAGCAGTACAAGTAACGGCAGGTATTTCCGAGGGCTTGCCACAGAGCAGATGAACATAACATGGAGCAGAGGCTCTTCAAAATGAGCAATGTTATTCTACATAATTCAATGAAGCAATAGTAAAATTATGTCTGATTTGACCAGAAATGTGGTCTGTGCCAAGTATTTGTTTACTTTTCTCCAGTTCACTTTTGCTATCAGCTATGAGCAAATCAGGACTGCATAAATACATACGCAAACAACTGTAGGTCTTGGTGGAGGGACATTAGGTTTTAGGAAATCTTGACAGCTTTTGGCCAACTCCTATAACTGCCTGTAATTTAGAGCTTCATGGAAAATGCTATCACACTATTTTCATTTTCCCATTTGGTAGTCCCAAACTATATTTGCAATGAACTGTGTATTTGCCTTGAAAATATGAAACATAAGTATAAAGATATGACTATTATAATCTGGAGCAGATATTTGCTTTTAAACATGGATGAATAACCCCTGATGAATAATTCATTCAGCTAGGATTCTCTTCTTAGTCCTGTGAGATATGCTGCTTCTCTAGAGAGGAACTTCAGTTTTACATTTCTTAACCACATGGGAACAGTAAAACTAAGGAGCCTGGCACTACTGATATTTTTCAGTTTCTGCATATAATTCTGGTATTTTTTTTTTCCTGATAAACTTTTTATGCTGTGTGAGTGATTTTTTTTTTTCCACTTAAAAAGTGAAAGAAAACTTCCAGCCAAGGTTTTCTACCAGATTGAATGATCTTCTAGAAGCAAGTTTAATTTCACCCAATATACTGTTGCTAACAACTTCACCCAGAGCGGTTACTCTACAGCTTCTAGAGGAGGGCAAGTGCAGGGGGAGGTGCCAGTCTCTTCTCACTCGTAACAGAGGACAGGACATGTGGAATGGCACAAAGCTGTCCAGGGGCAAGTTCAAACTGGACATTAACTTTTGTTTAGCCCTGCAGTGGTCAGACAGTTGGACTGATCCAACTGACAGTTGGATCTTTGTAGGTCCCTTTGAGCTGAACTGTTCTGTTCTATTCTATTCTAGGTTTAATGATTTAGCTGACTTCTGGACTTCAAATGCTATAATATAAACTATGAGTTGCTGAAATAGTAGTCTTGCAATAAGACTGAAATATAGTCTTGCCATAGCACTTCACCACTCAGAATGTTTTAGTTTTATTTAACTTGTATAGGCTGGCATTTTTCAGCAGGGCTGTGTTACGTCAGCAAAGGGTGTTACTTTATTTTGTTGAGGGATACCAAGAGAAGAAAACACAGTCTGGACTAAGACTTTTTGAGTACATCATCTAAACATTTGTTAATTGCAAATGATCATAGAATCACAGAACGGTGTGGGTTGGAAGGGTCCTTAAAGATCATCTGGTTCCAACTCCCCTGCCACTGGCAGGGACATCTTTCACCAGATCAGATTGCCCAAAGCCCCATCCATCCTGACTTTGAAGAATTCCAGGGAGGAGACAACTACTCAGGACAACCTGTTCCACTGCTGATAGTTTGTTTCCAATTTGTCCACTGGTAGCTGACTTTGAAAAGAAAATACCTTCCTTATTATAGGGGAACATGAGACATAGGAAACTTAATTATTCTTATTTCAACACTTGTATTTCCTTCCTCTGGCTTTCTGAAATCTTAGGTCATGCTTTGGTAATTCCCTTTAATGGTGCTGTTGAGAGCTGAGATGTAGTAGTCCTCAAGAATCATGGAAACATAGAATATTCTGAGTTGGAAAGGTCCCACAAGGATCACTGAGTCTTCCTCCTTTTGGTGCTGTGCCCACTGCCCTGGGGAGCCTGTCCCAGTGCCCGACCACCCTCTGAGTGCAGAACCTTTCCTTAACCCCCAGCCTGACCCTCCCCTGTCCCAGCGCCATGCCGTTCCCTCGGGTCCTGTCGCTGTCCCCAGAGAGCAGAGCTCAGCGCCTGCCCCTCCGCTCCCCTCGTGAGGGAGCTGCAGGCCGCCATGAGGCCTCCCCTCAGCCTGCTCTGCTCTGGGCTGAACAAACCAAGGGACTTTAGCCGCTCCTCATGTCTTGCCCACACATTTTACAACCACCCAAAAATCAGACCCTATGGCTGAGAGCATTGTCCAAACACTTCTTGAAATCCAGCAGGCTTGGTGCCATGCCCACTACCCTGGGGAGCCTGTTCCAGAGCCTGGAGGTGTGCAGATTTAGAATTAGCCATTTCCTTTTCCTTGTGAGTTGTTAAAACCAATGTCTGTTCTCTGGGCAGAGTTGGGAAGAGCTGAAAGAAACAGGGAAAACTGGAACATTAAATCAGAAGTTGTCAGTGAAGATCCAGGCTTGCTGCTCCTGCTGTCTGGAGCATATGTGCAGCCTTGGGCTGAAACTGGCTTTAAGGGAGGGAGTGTTTCCAAGGAGAGACTGGGGTTCTCTCCATCCTACTGACAGCCAGCAGTCTGGTTTTCCAAGGATTTGGTGCAGGCAAAGTGGACTTCGAGTACATTTTGCAGCCCTTGCAGTCTAATGAGCTATATAGCCGGCTGCTGTGCCTGTACCTAGCCTGGCTCTGAGGGTATGGCTGCATTTTTATAGAAATAAGTGCACTTAAATAACTGACAAATAATATCTGATATAATTAGAACACAGTTTCTAAAGTTCTTTATACAGAGGTGGAAGTAAGGGGAACAGGCATGCAGTCAGCAGCTCTATCAGAGAGCATGGAAGGCTTCTAGCTCATTCAGAAGTTTGTCTCTGTAGTTCTTCAAAGTTTGTTGGCATAAGCACCACATTAACGGCAAGTAAAAGCCCTGTTGTGGTCCATGGAACAAAACAGAGATAACTTTTAATTTCATGCAGTTGTTAAGACAGAACAAGAAATATAATAGCAAGACGTTGATACAGCTCTTAAATCACAGAGTTCTTCTGCATGAATTCTAGCATGCCAGTGTAATGTAGCCAATAATTAGGAAGAAAAGTAATTATGTTTTGTGATGTAGTCCTTTTTCTTGTAGTGATTAACTAGAAAAGTCTTCATTATTTTATGTTAAATAGCAAAATGAGTGACATTTTACAGCTGCTGGGTTGTCTCATGCTACTAAACTGCTTCTGAAATAAGGTGTACTCATGGATCTTTGCTTTATTGCAGTGACTCAGTGCAAGACATTCACAAAATAGATGTCAAAGCTGAGTAATTAAATTATGATTCCTTCTGTTCTTTATTAATTAGGTGAGCATGGGATATTTCTTAAGCCTGGTAACTGCTGTCCACAGTTGTTTTCCTTCTAAGACATTAGAGATCTAGCAAAATCATTTAAAGTAAAATCTTAATGAAGAGGGTAAGATTTGTTTTGGTAAAAGCCCCATTAACATAATTAAAAGTCAGTATGGCAGACACATTTGTTATGTATGAGAACCAAAGCAGTCTGAAAAGATGACACTAAATACTTTCAACTATATTACCTTTTGTAAATGTACTTTCTGCACTTAGAAGGAAATTCAGAGATTTTTTTTTGAGAGAGAGATTTTTTTTCTTCACGCAAGCTGTGTAAGATAAGTTATTGCTGTGATTTAGATACAGTATAACTTATTTTTTGTATATTTTAAATCTCTGTGGCTTTTTGAGGGTAGACTTAAGGCTATTGAATTAACCAGGTAAAGAATTTATCCAGGCAGAGAATGAAATCAAATTATTAAAAAAAAAAAATATTTAAGACATATTATTAACTTCACAGGTCAGTGTCAAGTATTTATGACGTGGTCCACAATTTGGATCAGACTTTCATAATTTAGATGAAAACTCCCATGTTACGCAGTATTGTAATACTAAGCCAAAAAAATACACTGTTTATTTTCCAAGCAGAAATGCAACATTATAATTTCTTTGTAGTTTAGTTTTTTTACATGTGTAAAAAAAGAGGAAAGAAAGGGATTCAAAAACCCCTCAGCCACTGCTATTTATGCAACTATTCAAAATATGAGCATATTTTTTCTATTAGAATCATAGAATATTCCGAGTTGGAAGAGACCTATAAGGATCATCAAGTCCAACTCCTTGCACCACACAGGTCTACCCAAAAGTTTAGACCATGTGACTTAGTGCACAGTCCAAACGTTTCTTAAATTCATACATGCTTCATGCAGTGACTGCTTCACTGGGGAGCCTGTTCCAGTGCGCAGCCACCCTCTCAGTGAAAAATCTCCTCCTGATATCCTCAGCTTCACCCCGTTCCCGCAGGTCCTATCACTGGTGTTTATGGAGAATAGGTCACCCGCCTCTCCACTCCCCCTCATGAGGAAGTTGTAGACTGTGATGAGGTCCCCCCTCAGCCTCCTCTTCTCTAGGCTGAACAGGCCCACTGATCTCAGCCGCTCTTCATACATCATCCTGTCCAGGCCCTTCACCATCTTTGTCGCCCTCCTCTGAACACTCTCCAACAGTTGAAGGTCCTTTTTGTACTGTGGTGCCCAGAACTGCACACAGTACTCGAGGTGAGGCCGCACCAGCGCAGAGTAGAGTGGGACGATCACTTCACTTGCCCTTCTAGCGATGCCGTGCTTGATGCACCCCAGGATACAGTTGGCCTTCCTGCCTGTCAGGCCACACTGCTGACGCATATTCAACTTGCTGTCAACCACAACCCCCAGATCCCTCTCTGCAGGGCTGCTCTCCAGCGTCTTGTTGCCCAGTCTGTATGTACGGCCAGGGTTGCCTCGTCCCAGGTGCAGGACCCGGCACTTGCTTTTGTTAAACTTCATGCAGTTGGTGATCGCCCAGTTCTCCAACCCATCCAGATCTCTCTGCAAGGCCTTTCCACCCTTGTCCAAGTCTACAACTCCTCCAAGTTTGGTGTCGTCGGCAAATTTGCTCAAAACACCTTCTAGTCCTACATCCAAATCATTTATAAAGACATTGAAGAGGACTGGCCCTAAGATAGAGCCTTGAGGGACCCCACTAGAGACCTTCCGCCAGCCTGATGTGGCCCCATTTACCACAACCCTTTGAGCCCTGCCCGTCAGCCAATTGCTCACCCATCATATGATGTTTTTGTTAAGCTGTATGCTGGACATTTTGTCCAGTAGGATCCTATGGGAAACCGTGTCGAAAGCCTTGCTGAAGTCCAAAAAGATCACATCAGCTGGTTTCCCTTGGTCAGTTAGACAGGTGACCTTATCATAAAAGGAAATCAAATTTGTTAGGCAGGACCTACTCCTCACGAACCCATGTTAGCTGGGACCAATGACTGCACTGTCCCCCAGGTGCGCTTCAATAGCCTCAAGAATCATGTTTGCCATAATTTTACCAGGCACTGACATGTGACTGACAGGCCTGTAGTTGCCAGCGTCTTCTTTCTTACTCTTCTTGAAAATTACAATGAGAGATTCTTAAAAGAGATTAATGTTATATGTGTTTTTTTATGATAAGATAAAAAGAGAAGCTATTAAACTCATTTCAAAACCTCATGTCTTCAAGTTTGCCCAGTGCATGGTTTAAAAAACATATATGTATGTATAGAATACATATATATAATACATACACACACACACATATGTATAAATAAAATATATAATTTCCTCTAAGGTTCTTTTGCAGATTTGCTGGCATCGGAGAGCTGGTATTTTCTGTATTTTAGTTATTTTAGAGCAAGAGATGTAAATAATGTAGCCTAGTTCATTCCATTGTAGCACCTACTTAAGTATGAATTCAGAATAACAATGCTGATGTCCTGCAAAGCTGATGTCCAAATTGTTTAACTGGGCTCCTGTACTGTACTGGTCCCAGTATTTACAATCTAGATAAAATCTACGATCAGTTTTGTCAATTTCTACTTCTTAATACTTATGTTCTTTCATCAACTAAAGAAAGTAATGGTGAATAAATTAAAATAAACGTACTTTGCTGTTTTAATTAAACAGATTGGATAGTGTGATACAGAGGTTAATTAGCTGCTAACAAATTCATTTCATTTTCCCACCTGGAAATCTTCTTTGTAATCAATTGCATTTTGTGTTATAAAAATAAGTCATTCTCAGTTGCCTATGCTTTGGGAAAGTTACTATGATGAGAAGATTAGAAGTTTCCTGAAGTCCCCAGAGAAAGCAGTCTAGGAGGTTTCTGGAGAAAGTGGAAGATAGCTTCCTGACGCAGCTGATTAGTGAGCCTACCAGGGGTGGTGCCCCGCTAGACCTTCTCTTCACAAACAGAGAAGGACTGGTGGAGGATGTGATTGTCGGGAGCTGTCTTGGGCAGAGTGACCACGAAATGGTGGAGTTCTCTATTCTTGGCGAGGCCAGGAAGGGAATCAGTAAAACCACTGTACTGGACTTTCGGAGAGCTGACTTTGGGCTGCTCAGGACACTGGTTGGTAGAGTCCCTTGGGAGGCGGTTCTGAAGGGCAGAGGGGTCCAGGAAGGCTGGGTGCTCTTCAAGAGGCAAATCCTAATGGCGCAGGAGCGGTCTGTTCCCATGTGCCCAAAGATGAGCCAGCGGGGAAGAAGACCAGCCTGGCTGAACAGAGAACTGTGGCTTGAGCTCAGGAGAAAAAAGAGGGTTTATAATCTTTGGAAAAGTGGGCTGGCCACTAGGGAGGACTATAAGGATGTAGCGAGGCTGTGCAGGGACAAAATTAGGAAGGCCAAAGCTCATCTGGAGCTCAATCTGGCTACTGCCGTTAAAGATAACAAAAAACGCTTTTATAAATACATCAACACAAAAAGGAGGACAAAGGAGAATCTCCATCCTTTACTGGATGCAGGGGGAAACTTAGTTACAAGAGATGAGGAAAAGGCAGAGGTGCTCAATGCCTTCTTTGCCTCAGTCTTTAGCGGCAATACCGGTTGTTCTCTGGATTCCCAGTACCCTGAGCTGGTGGAAGGGGATGGGGAGCAGGATGTGGCCCTCACCATCCACGAAGAACTGGTTGGTGACCTGCTACGGCACTTGGATGTGCACAAGTCGATGGGGCCGGAGGGGATCCACCCAAGGGTACTGAGAGAACTGGCAGAGGAGCTGGCCAAGCCACTATCCATCATTTATCAGCAGTCCTGGCTATCGGGGGAGGTCCCAGCTGACTGGCGGCTAGCGAATGTGACGCCCATCTACAAGAAGGGCCGGAGGGCTGACCCGGGGAACTACAGGCCTGTCAGTTTGACCTCAGTACCAGGGAAGCTCATGGAGCAGATCCTCTTGGGAGTCATCATGCGGCACTTGCAGGGCAAGCAGGCGATCAGGCCCAGTCAGCATGGGTTTATGGAAGGCAGGTCCTGCTTGACGAACCTGATCTCCTTCTATGACAAAGTGTCGCGCTGGGTGGACGAGGGAAAGGCTGTGGATGTGGTCTACCTTGACTTCAGCAAGGCTTTTGACACCGTCTCCCACAGCATTCTCCTCAAGAAACTGGCTGCTCTTGGCTTGGACTGGCGCACGCTTCGTTGGGTTAGAAACTGGCTGGATAGCCGGGCCCAGAGAGTTGTGGTAAATGGAGTCAAATCCAGTTGGAGGCCAGTCACTAGTGGCGTCCCCCAGGGCTCGGTGCTGGGGCCGGTCCTCTTTAACATCTTCATCAATGATCTGGACGAGGGCATTGAGTGCACCCTCAGTAAGTTTGCAGATGACACCAAGTTAGGTGCGAGTGTCGATCTGCTCGAGGGTAGGAAGGCTCTGCAGGAGGATCTGGATAGGCTGCACCGATGGGCTGGGGTCAACTGCATGAAGTTTAACAAGGCCAAGTGCCGGGTCCTGCACCTGGGGCGTAATAATCCCAAGCAGAGCTACAGGCTGGGAGATGAGTGGTTGGAGAGCTGCCAGGCGGAGAAGGACCTGGGAGTGATAGTGGACAGTCGGCTGAATATGAGCCAGCAGTGTGCTCAGGTGGCCAAGAAGGCCAACGGCATCCTGGCTTGTATCAGAAATAGTGTGACCAGCAGGGCTAGGGAGGTGATCGTCCCCCTGTACTCGGCTCTGGTGAGGCCGTACCTCGAGTACTGTGTTCAGTTTTGGGCCCCTCGCTACAAGAAGGACATCGAGGTGCTTGAGCGGGTCCAAAGAAGGGCGACGAAGCTGGTGAGGGGCCTGGAGAACAAGTCCTACGAGGAGCGGCTGAAGGAGCTGGGCTTATTCAGCCTGGAGAAGAGGAGGCTCAGGGGCGACCTTATCGCTCTCTACAGATACCTTAAAGGAGGCTGTAGAGAGGTGGGGGTTGGCCTGTTCTCCCACGTGCCTGGTGACAGGACGAGGGGGAATGGGCTAAAGTTGCGCCAGGGGAGTTTTAGGTTAGATGTTAGGAAGAGCTTCTTTACTGAAAGGGTTGTGAGGCATTGGAACAGGCTGCCCAGGGAGGTGGTGGAGTCACCATCCCTGGAAGTCTTCAAAAGACGTTTAGATGTAGAGCTTAGGGATATGGTTTAGTGGGGACTGTTAGTGTTAGGTTAGAGGTTGGACTTGATGATCTTGAGGTCTCTTCCAACCTAGAAATTCTGTGATTCTGTGATTCTGTGATTCCTGAACATTTTGGAAGAATATATTTACCAAAAACCAAAACATACTTGAAAGATTTTTGTCTAATACAATCATGTCTATCCATCCTGCTTTTGACTTACAGGAATGGAGCAAAAAATGCAGGATAGTTATCTGTATGTCTTTATATATACGTAACCAGTTCTTTTAAACTTAGTAACTGCTAAACTCCTCTTTGTTATGTACACATGCATGTACATAAAATTCTATTTCTTTTTGTCATTCTTTGGGGAGATAGTAAGAATATTGAGGAAGGTTTGACTGGTAGAAGGAGAGGGAGAAAATGATGTTCTAAATTGTTAACTTTTGTTATTCATCTACCAGGGTAGGTCAGAGGGTTATTATAAATCTTTCTTCCCAAAGAGGAGTGGTTTTTTTGGAGGCTTTATGCCCTGGGAGTATGGTAGCATTATTCATAACTTCCCATTAATATATAATGAAAAATATGTTTGTACTGAACCTGTTCTACAGGGTGTTCAGTGAATTTAAGTTCAGATTGAAGTAAAATGGTTTGAAAAAGTCCTTGGACAAGGACTGAATAGAATTGTGTGAAAAGTTTATGGTAGTTGCCATGCTGCCTCTATATCATACTTTTCTTCTAAAAAAAAAATAAGTATCTGGAACAACTATTCTAAAAATTGAGTGAAGGGGATTAAAGCCATTTCAACACTGTTTGCAGTTGGTTGCGTGATTACAAAATAACATAATAAATTCTTAAAATAATGTTGATGATAAAAGAGCAAGAGCTTCTTACCCTGCCCCATTGGTTAATATGATTTGCATCAGGAAATCCTGCCACTGCTTCTTTGAATCCACAGTGGGAAGAACTGGAGCTTTATTAATGTCTGTCACCTTATTTTTGTCACATAGAGCTTCCTTTTGGAGGTGGAAATAACTATCCATTCCAAGGATTTTTAATATTTTTTTTCCTAAAATCTTACCTTAGATGTATCCTTCCTGGCTGGTAGTTTGGCTATTGAGTACGCATATGATGAAACTAAGCAAATAATGCATTTTGTTTCTAAAACTAATTGCTGCTTTTTACTTTAGAGAAAACCAACAACACACAAACAGATTGCTGCTAGAAAAAAAACTTACTTTCCCAATACAAAGCCTCTTGCTCTGTTTCAACTCTCCCATTAAAGTCTGTGAGAGAAATTCAATTTTCAGAATACAAGTAAATTTCCTCACTTCGATCTGCTGAAAATACATAAATAAAAAAATACAATGAAATAACTGTGCAACTTTTAAGTCCTGCTGCCAAGCGATGCCCATGCTATTCTCCCCAAGTTATTGTAGATTTGTGTTTCTTACTAAACTTACCTACTCTCTGAATAAGTAAATAAAACAATTTTTATGGAAATGTTTACTTCATTGTCTAAGATATGTAAGTGTAGTTAAGGTAGAGCTCTTTTCAGTAGCCTGCTGCTGTCAGTCTCAGCTGCGTTAGGGTTTCAGTTCAATATGAAAACGAGCAGTAATAGCAGGTACGAGGTTTCAGAGACAGCTGTTGACAGGAAATTTGGTAGTTTAAAGTACAAATAATTTTATATTAATATGTCCAGTGTTTATTTGAAAGAGAAAAGTACTCTGTAAGAATTCTGTTCTTCAGAAAAAGGAAACTACAGTTTGAATTAGTGCTGGAAGTCTTGAAGACACTGCCACTACATGTCAGCTAGAGAGTTAATTTTTCCATTTTTAGGTACATATAATTTTGCACTCACCAAATCTGGTACCAAAAGAAGGTGATTAATAAATAGAAAAAATATATATATACATTTAAATTTCTTTTTATATATAAAAAGAAAAAAAATCTTCTGTTGTAGGAGTGTTGCAACTGAATTCTAAAAATATAAAACTGTAAAATTATGTTTTGGCGTTTTCTCCTATATACAGTCCCTGTGATGTGCTGAATTGGAACTGTACAGTGGTTAATGTTTGGAAGTGTGTTTTCACAGTAATGCTCATAGCTTTGCTGTATATGCAAATCTCCTTGAAGGGATGCTTTCAGTTTGACTAACTAAAACAGCAGCCATTCTATGACATAACTGACTATGTCTGAGGGTAGTAGCAATATGATTTTATGTCATTGAATCTTCAGTCATTAAATATTCATGAAGGATTTGGCCTTTGATGTTTCAAAATTGAAAAGAAGCCACTGGTTGCCATGCTTCGTTGGTTTAATCCACTAGTTGCACTAAAAATACGAAAATCGCCAAAGTTAGAAACTATTCATAAAGATAAACCTGTCCTTCCTACCAGTTACCTTCATTTGCAGCAGAATTGTTTTCTGATTGCAGGCCATTGAGCTCTAGGATTACCTTATGCAGAAATTATTCATGGAGCATGTTGTGCTATTTCAGAAGAACGGGCAACTCCTGTATGGTCTGATTCAGGTGTTTGTTTTTCCGAAATTTTCTCATCAACATAAGGGTGTTATTCCATATAACCTGACACATTCCACCAATTTTGTCTTTTAATTCTAAAGCCAAATTGAAATTAGTATTTAAAAGGAATTCTTAATGTTTTCAGGATGTATCATCCTGACAGCTTTAGTAGTCCAATGACAGTTTCTTATAAAAATTGTTATGGTGAAAAATATCTAAAGATTGAGGAGTTTTGTTTGACATGGAAAAGTTTTTGTTATTCTATACTGGCAGAATTTATGTAATAAATTCTACAGATCTGAAGACATTTTAGTGCATTTTATGCTGCTTTTTGAGATTTTGCATGCAACTTGATATGCATGACTATGCATATATGAGGCTACTACGCATGAACATGCTGTATATAAACCAGCTTCTTACTCAGCTTTACTGATTATATCTCATACAAGACAAATTAAATCAAGCATGTTTAAAATCAACATATAATTGGATACTGTCACGGTGAGAAAAGGAACACAGGACAATGAGCTGCAAAACATTAGGAGGAAAGTCTTCACTGTGGTGAGGGTGGTGAAGCCCTGGCACAGGTTGCCCAGAGAAGCTGTTGGTGCCCCATCCCTGGAGGTGTTCAAGGCCAGGCTATGTGGTGCAGATTCAGGGTACTTGCTCTAGGAAGTAGTTCAGTACTGGTTCCACTTCAGTGCTTGGCTTTCCTGGTGTGTCAGACATCAGCTTGGCAATGTTTCCGTATAGTCTGTATTACTGGTTGCTCTACAGACAGGCGTTGTCACAGGCTGCCAGTCAAATTGGTCTGTTATCAAAGTTCACCAGCATTTCCTATGTTCTTATGTCATCCACTGATGCATAGCCTGTACCAAGGCTCGTTACTGCCCTTGTCTGTGCTGCCACGTGTGTCATGGCTCGCCACACACAGCCCGTTAGTTTGGTGGTGTTCGCTGTGGTTCTCACTGCACTCAGTTACTCAGTTCTTGATCCAGGCAAGGTCATGATGCTCCTGTGACCTGTAAGTATCAAAAACCGTAATAACATAAAGCATGATCTCTTTGTAACAAGTATTTAATGGTAGAAGTATGTTAATATTGTCCCAGCTGTATGGCATTAAAAATATTATGATCTGGCAAAAAAAAAAATAATTCTTAACTACAGTCCAATATCTGTAGGAAAACTATTCAAATATATTTTGCATTTCTTAAATTCTTTCTGTCTTACTGTATTGACAAATTTTTCTGATTTGGTTTTATCCTCACTGTAGAGTTTTATCTTCAATATGTAAGTTTTTGAAGTTTGGTTGAACCATTTACATTAAATATATTTCACAAAATGTATGGGCAGTTATTCTGAGAAAACAAATTCTGGCTTTCCTATATGGTGTCTTCTAATTCACTAGAATTCAGAGTCAAAAATAACGCTTGTAAATTTTTTTCTAAACCAGAAAGAATTCTAGTTCACAAGCCTTATAACTCTACTGTTCACATGGCCAGGAAAAAGGAAAGAAAATGGAAGAGGAGGTGTCCATTCCTTTGGACACCAAGACAGTGTCCATTCCTTTTGCTTAATTGATTCATTATAGGATATGTGAAAGTTTGATTTAAATATATTCCAGAGGAAAAGGAAATCCAACTGAGGTCTTGCATATTATCAGTATGATGTATTAAAAACAAAAAATCCAGCCTTTACTTCCAGATGGAACCCAGAGGGGACCAGTGGAACCTAAATGAGGAACCTAAAACCAGGAAAGCAAATAGTGCTCTTGCATTTTCGGTGGAGCACAATCAGCAGACTTGGAAAATCGATTTCACTACACCATTGTGGCTCAAGTGTCTCAAGTTGCAGGGGTGAGAGGGTTCAGTTTATGGGTTCTGTTATTGGTAGGGCACCTCTGCAAACTTTGCAGAGGTGCAAAGCCTGTGATTCTTCAAAGGTCTGTACGGAAACAGAATAATTAAGGCATCTAGAGAACAGTAAAGGTGAAAACTCAGGTACTTCCAGAATTTTAGATTCTTCCACGTTTAGGCACCAATGAATTTATTCATGGTCACAGCATTTAAATGAGGTACCTAAACTGTTCACTGTCCACACTACTTTGTTTGGATCTCACTTAGAATTAAAGTCCTTCAGAATTTGTGTCAAGGACTACATTATATTACAGTATGTTTTTTACTTGGAATCTGTGTTTGTAGATTACTTCTACCTGATAAATTATCCCTTTACATTAGGTTGTGTGTTTTAATCACACTCAGTCTATCATGCAGATTATTAATAAACTACTCATTTTGTTTATTGTTCTGATGCATCCTTGGATGGAGAGAATGTGTCCGTCTCACGTAAATTTTCTATAAATTTGAATGTTCCCAGAGTGATAATCTCAGTGAAGGAAAAAAATGGAAGTGAATGCTGAATGAATTGATCTTTTCATCTTTAAAAATAAAGAGTATTCTTTGACAAAAAGCATGCAGCACCTGTAATCCTCCTTTATGTTATCTCCTGTAATCTTCACCTTCATTTCCTTATTCCAATTATTAGTCAAAGTAGAATCTTGAGAAAAGCCATTTACACAAATCCAGATGGAAAAGGCTTATTATAAATTACAGTGCAGACCTAGAAGTTTTTAATTAGTGTATGGAATTTAATATTGTGAGAAACTTGTTCTTAAATCAAATGATATTTCTGGGAAAAATGTCTAGCCCAAGTGAGTCATTTGCCAAAACTATGAGTGATAGGGAGTAATATTAAACAGGGGGACTGGGATGTTGTTAAAGTGTTCTACACTTGTCAAATCTTTATTTAAAAGTAGTTTGATTTTTTTTAAGATTTTGTTTATAAGTCCTGTTTTAAATACAATTTCCAACCCATTTCTTACATCCAATTTTCATACGTAGTAGTTGTCAATAATTTACTATTTTGCTGGATTTCATGCTCACCCTAAAGACAGGGGGTAAGTTGATATTCCTGTTCATAGAAACAGAAGGAAAAAAAAAAAAATGTTATTAGCTGGTAACCTCTTTATTTTTTGTGTGCCGTTTCACTTACATAAAATTATGAAGCTGTAATTAGAGGTTGTAGTAGTCACCATTTTTTTTTTTTTTTCCCATTTGTAGGTTTTTATTCTTTTAACATTATTCCATTAGGAAACAAAAGCACTTTTTTTATTTGTGGTAGGCTACATGAGCTTTCTTTTCTGAAGAGTCTAATTGTGCCTTAAGCTGCATGTCAGACTATATAAGGGATTAAACTAAAACTAGATGGATTATTTGTTGAGGATTTATTAGGCTGGTTTTAAATCTTAATTGTCCTAAAGGTATTAGAGTGAGCTTTATTGTTTTTACACAGCTTTATGCAAGGGGATACAAGAAAGTGTGGATTTTACCAGCACTTAAGGAAATATTTTTTAGCGTTGTAGGCATTTATACTGATTTCATCCTCCAAGTGTTCAGCTGATCAGTGTGCCTATGGAAGAGAAAATGCAAAAGTATTATTGGTATTTTTATTGCTGCGTACTCAGCAGTAAGACTCCTAGTTCTTTCCTTGGTGTTCTGAGTCTTTTCAAAGCATTTGAGACTAAATTGTGATTTTAAAATGCTCCCCAAATTTGTATCTGTAATTTTCAGCACGTAATTTAAAAATAAATAGTCAAAAGTAAAAAGACTGCATATCATTGTGCTTGAAAGAAAAAGGCTAATGAAGCTGCAATAAACAATCTTTGGAAGTAGTTGGGCTTAGTGCTGAGCTGTAACTACCTGACTCTCCATGCAGATGCCAGCATCTACTTTTGCATTGTGCATTTACAAGGCAGTATCTACCTCTAAGCAGTACCTGTATTTATGCATCCAAAGCAAGCCTATACATTGCATAACATCAATCTGAAGGAAATCAGAAATATGTTTGCTATATGGTTTGATTTTTTTATTTTTATTTTTTTTTTATGTCTTACCTGCAGAAGAGAAGAATCCTTGTAGGCATTGCTATACTAACAGGTTAACTGCAATATCAAGGTGTTTTATACATCGTCTGCTTTAGCACATTCTGTATTAAATACCTACATATTATGGGGAAAATGTTGTTATACAGCAATTAAAATGATTGTATTCGTCCTTAGTTTTGTATTTTTAAATGTGCACTGATAATTCTGCAATACTGTATATTTACAATATAATCTAAGTCATTCTTCCAAAAGTCCTTCTTCCAAAGTAATTCTTCCAAAAACCGAGCTTCAGGACTGTATTGCTAAATTTCTTCTTTCATGAACAGAAGCCAAAGTGACTATTTACACCTTTTTCACAGCATTAGGAAATAGGGCATAAAGGAGAAAACAACAACCACAACAAAACCAAGCTAGGATATTTACATTCTGTTTTAGGCTTGTTGAAAAGTTACCTGATGGCAGAGTGGTGCAGAAGTGTTTACCAACAGGAAGATTCAAATTATGTGTGTCAAGGAGTTAATAAATAACTAAACCACTTCTTTGAGAAACAGCAACAGAGCAATTTGTTCTTGCCATCCTTAAGTGGTTAAGCTATGAAAACTTGTCCACTAACGGTATAACTGATCCATGAATCTAATTTGTGAACTGTACAACACTCAGAGTGTTATAGCGCTGTGTGTCTTGTTTTCTGTAGTAAAGCAGTGAGATATGACCATTGACAGTTCTAGTTTATGCATTGTATAGGTAATACCTTCTTGCGGACAGTGAACTACAAGACACGTGTAGGTAACAAAGTATCTAATCACATTGGGGGGGGGGGGTATTTTAATTAACTTGTAAATGTGCACCTGAAGCATCAATTTTTAATAGGTGGTTTAAAAATTTGTGTAGTCCAGTTGAAGTAGATAGCAATGCCCTGCCAACTTAAATCAAAGTACAGACATAAAAATATAAAAGAGGGAAATATAATTGTGACAATAGAGAATTGTTTTATTTAAGTAGGTAAACATAATTGTACACGATGTTAAAAATCCTATGCATTAAGTGATTCTATGAGAATGTGTACTGTGAGGGTGAACATGAGCAATGGGAATGGAGTGGGGAAGTAAATCGCTGTCTTCATTGTAAGTAAAAGAGAGAACCTAATAGAATTGTGCTTATAGGAAAATGTTCCTTTTAAAAATGCAAGCACTAATTTATATAATAGCAGATAAATATGTCTGTAGTACTTTTTGCTGATACTATCTTTCATGAACAAAATTGTCTAGGGAAATACTTGCAGAACAGCTGTAAATACATAAGGAGGCATGGTGAGAGGAGTATGCCTTTTTCTTTGCCTTCTGAATTGGAACACAGATCTTTATTATTATTATTTTAATTATTATTATTTTTTTTAATTTAATAGATCACCATGTGATCAAAAAACATGCTATCATTTCCAGTTAGTACCACTCAGGGTTGGTTCTTCAGCAGTTTAAAATGTTTTTTGTACAAATTAATCATACAGATTTTTGAACAGATGAGTATCTGAGTATTTTTGAACAGAGGGTATTTATAGAGTTGTTGTTTTACACAACCATGTATAAAGAGGATTCAAAGGAAATTGAATCTTCTGCCTCTTTCAACTTACTTGAAGGCTTGTGCAAGCTTTTCATGGTCTTCTCTTTATAACAATCAAGTAACAAGGGATGATGGTTACGGGTCATAACAAATGATGAAAGAAATTTCCTCCTGTATCTGTAACACATTACGAGTTCTGGCTTAGTTGCCCAGATACCGATATGAAACCCGTTGTCTTATAACTGAGAATAGAACAGTGGAAAAGGGCATTTTGAGGGAAAAGGAAAGAGGATAAGTTTAAGTTAACGCCATTTACCTCGTATTGGCATTTAGCTCATCTATGATATATTTCATGTTTGCATCTCAAAAAGGTCACAAAGGAGAATGAACGATATCATTAATTATGAAGTGAGAAGAAAAGTCATTTATAAAGGTGAAATGCATTAAATTGCATGCCACGATTTTTTTTAGTGCAAGTAGTAATTATCATTGGCTTGCCACTTGAAAAATGATTACTGAAATCATGTTTCCTGTTAGTATTTATACAGGAAAATATAAATTTGTGGTGAAGTTTTTGTTTACGTACAAACAATCTAAAAGTATTGCTCATCACCAACGGAACTGAAAATAGAAATTAAGGCTATTATTAGAGGTTACCAGCCATTGCCTATTTTAAACAAGCTGCTTGGCATGAAGGAAGGTAGATGTTGCTTTTTTATTTACAATTAACGTGTCTTAAAAAAAAAAAGTACACATATCTTCCATAAAAAATGATCAGTGAAATGACAATTACTTTCATTCAAAAAAGTATAACAAAAACTTTAGGGCATACTATAGCACTTATATTTATTGGAAAACTATTACAGTGAACATAAATCTTTAAGGTTTTTAAATGGTTCAGAAATATTTCAAAGGAAAACAAAAACATAGGAAATACCAGAATTTTCGAACTCCAGTAGATATGCTGAATAGATTTGCTGCTTTATTTGATAATAATCTTACTGATTTGGTAATAAATTTGTTTGAATTATATGGTACCATGTTTCCACAGAGTTCCTACGTTTTATTATACACTACAGACTCTCCTGTGATATGTTTTCCCAAATTTTAATTGTGCTTTGGAGGGTGAACAAAACTATAAAAAGGTGTGCAACAAATACTTAACCCACTCAGCAATACCCATGTGTTGTATTTGTTGCCTGCTAGATTTTTTTGGTGCGTAAACCACCTAATCACATAGTGAAATCTTTATATGTCTGTAAATGAAACAGTTTACAGTAGTCTTTTATGAGTTCTGGATTTTATCCAACACCATGTGTACTTTTCTAGCTGTTTGTATGACTCATGTAACTTCTCAGGGAAAAAATATCAAATGAATGAAGTTAAACATATGAATGGGAAGTGCAACGTCTGATTCTGTCATATTTCAAAGAGAATCTATAAAGAGTTGCAAGCTTAGCTTAAAATATTTCAGTACAAAATGTTTCTAGTAAATTTAATGCACTTCTTTCTAAACTAATAGATTTCCTTTTCTTCTTTTACAGAATAATGATATAATCTATTACAATGCAAAAGATGATCAGAATGATGTAAGTAATACATTTCTTTTTTTCATTGCCTATAATTTCAGAAAATTAAGGGATTTAAAAGATGAATAAAACACGAAAATCAACATATAGATATTTTGCAGCAGTAAGAAACCAAGAAACTTAGAAACTTCTTTAAAATTTCCTTGAGAGACAGATAATATTTAATGTTTCAGTTCTAAAGGTCTAGCTTCCATCATACAGTATACTGAGTTACTGATCAGGCTATGTATTGGGAGAAAAAAAAAAGATTCTGACAGCAGAATCATTCACCTTTTGAAATGTAATATAATCCTAATTATAGGACGGGAGAATCAAAATGATAAATGTAAATAATTTACTTTACTCTGAAGGAACCATTTTTCTGACCCTATATTCCAAATTTTTATTACCTTGTTCTGTATTCTCTATAACAATTATTCTTCATGTGAGATGAAAGCAGACTTAAGATGCTAATGAATAACAAATTTCATGCATTTTGTGATCACTCATAAAAGTGAAATAAGATTGGGAACAATTGAAAACTCAGTCTCAAGTTTTAGAGAAAATGTATGGCATTTCAATGCCTGAGTCTACTAAAACTCTTACTTTAAGTGGTTTGAAGTTTTCTATTTGGCTTTAACTATTAAAAACCTTAATGTCTTCTTGGGAGAAGGCAAGTTATCTTCACCTTCACTTGAGATAATACAACTGCTTGTCTTCATTATAGGTTTAATGTATAAAACCATAGAAAAGATGTTGTAAATGTATTAACCAGAAGTGCCAGCATGCTTCATTTGCACTTTTTAATCAAGTATTCTTTAGAGATTGATGGCATCACTATTGTAATTGATGCATCTGCTGTAACGCAATTAAAGAAGGTGCATATATCATGTCAACCAAAACTATTTGATATGCTTATACAGAATTATGAGTACTGGAATTCAGATACCACAAACAAATCAATTTTCCCAGGTTTTTAAATGTGCATGCTTTAAGTAAAGTTCGATATAACTAACCTTAATCTGAAAGATTTGAAAGCTGTTTCTTCTGATTGAATTCACTGGGATTTCAGGTGCAAATCACTTCTGAAACAGGATTTAATTTACAAAGCTTAAATATTAGCTTTTGAGTGTAAATGTACTGTATAGTATAACAATGGTGGATTATGATATGAAGTAAAACAGCCTGCTACGTCTGTTGTGATGCAAATGCAATTGGGAAAAGTCTCGAGGAGACAGCTTCTATAATATAACTTCAAATTTGTTAGGCAAGGCAGGAAACACTGCTCTAGATTTTGCTCATTTTCTTTGACTTTCCTCCAGACCTTTTTTTTCCCCAGAGAAATACAATTTTATTCCACCAGAAGTGTTGTTTCTATTTCTGTGTGAGCTTTGTTTTATTTTATTTTGTTTTGTTTTATTTTATTTTATTAAAATCTTGGAATGAAGATCATAATACTCATTATTGTTGAGTTAAAAATAGTTCCTTGTTAGTCAGGGCCAACCTGTCAATAAGCAAGTAGTACTGTACCATTTAAGCTTTAATGGTTTTCTGAATGGTTTCTTTATTGGTTTTTAGCTGCACTGAATACATGTTTTGACTTAGGTAGATACCATTAAAAAGCTCCCCACAAGTTCTAGTTACACCATGAAAATGAGGTACATATATAATAACTAATAACTTGTTGGTTCAGCATTTCTGCTGAGCGCCAGACTTACTAATCCTAGAAAAACATACTGTAATTCTTTTTTCTTGCTGTTTAGTAAAGGTGAACATTTTTTAATGATGCTAAAAGTTATCGTCCTTAAGCTGCAATGTAGATGGCAATTCTTAATAAAATAAAAAAAAAAATCTTATCTATGTTATAAAAGAACAATTGTTTTATAGATGTAATTTATACATGTAGATTTGTATCTCTTTAAAAGGCCCCATAAATATTTCAGTAAACAGTAACATGCACCTCCTAAACAATCTTTAAAGTAAAGTAAAGTTGAGGCTGACCATGTAATTGAAGAACAGGAAAATATAAGAACAGTTTGTATTTTATTTCATTTTATTTTAATTTGAATTTTATTTGGTAGTTTAGTTGTGGCACTTCCTTGCAAGTAGAGTGAAGGTTTGCTTACTGATGATTTGCATCTCATTAAGGTGGTAATAATCACCTAAGTACTTTCTGATAAAAACACTTTGAGAGTTAAATTAGCTGTATTTGTACATGTGATATTGCTGTGATGAATAATATAATTTCAAAGGAGAAGCAATAAAAATGAGATGGTCAGTAATCTGAGTTTTTGCTTAGAAAACAGTCTGCATCTGAGTCTAACCTATGTGTTAACGTTCTTCCCTGTCCTTGCCTGAACAACCACTTGGCTTCTATTTTCAGGTCCTTTTCTTCAAACGTCTTATCTTCCATGGCTTTACAATTTAATTGTGTGATTACACAACACTGCTTTCATAGCTTTTGTTGGTTTGTCAGAAACATCTTCTCCAGAGAAAAATGCAAGTACATCGGAAGGCAGAAGAATTCTTTTAAAACTTAGTTTCATAGCAAGAGAGGATTATGCTCACAGGGATGAGTCATTGAACTTAAACCTTGATTTTAGTTCTGCTTCTGCATTAGAGCTGATTTGGACCACTTTTTTTTTTTTTTCTTTTTCTCTTTTTGTGGAAACCTCTAGTGTCTCTCTTCACTTTCTCAGTCCTTATTCCTACAGAGGAACTTGTCTTTAATGGGTGAAACCCATTTACTCTGGTTTACTTTAATTGATTAATCCTACTACCGAAGGATTCTGTTGGATTTTGTATAATCTGAATGGTCTGCTTTCACAGACATGTTACTTTCTTTCTGCATGATTTGTAAGGCTTTACATATATTTTCATACTATTTTTTTTGGTTAATAGTGTTAAGAATAATTTCCTGTTTCATATGCAACAAGATTTAATATCCGTGCACTTGCTATGTGCCTGCAGTCCCTTAAGCGAGTTCTCAGTTGTATTGATAGATTTCCTGTAGATTTTTCTGTGGACTTTGGGATTATATTTCTAGTTTCTTCAGAATATGACATGTTTTATTGAAAATTAGTGCCATTTCTTGTAAAACCCTTCCAGTCCCCCATAAAAAAAAAAAAAAAAAAAAAAAAAAACTAGATCAACAGCTCTGAACATTTAGTTCCCTATTGTTCTGATGACAACAAGAAAATAAATTGTCCCACTAATATAGCTTAAAATGGACAGGCTGTTGGGCACTTGTGGGTAAGGAAGATGTTTGCAAAGACCGATCTCATCCTAAAAAGCCAATTTCTTTAGTCTGTAATCAACAGAAGAACTGGTATACAGCACATAAAATGATGCCTTTGCTCTAGATTGCCCTTTAGAGAAGCCCACTTCCACCAGCCAAATAGAGAGGGGAGGGGAAGATTAGTCCTCTTGTAGCTAATGTTAACCCCATATCAGGGTCTCTAACAGCTTCCATCTGGGCTAAACTGTCAACAGGATGAGTAAGTAGCAGTGTGTAGGAACTCTGAATGCGCTCACAGGTCCTGACAGCCTATACCTGCATTACCTTATGTATGCTTTCTTTTAAATTGTACCAGATCTTTTAATTATGGAAAATTTTAATAAAGAGTGTTTCTGAAATGGGTGAGGCAACTTAGGTGGCATATTTTTTTAGAGACAGATCTTACTAGAGTCTCTGAAATACTGGCTATTAAAACTGCTGCTGCCATCCATTTTTAGTCTCTAATAAATTCATACTTTCTGTTCTTTTATGCTGTGAGCCTTTATTTAATCACAAGATGTGATAGTATCTTTTCCTATAAGTAAAAGTAGGATCACTAGTAGCAGTAATTTATTTACTAAGATTATACATCTTAAGCTAGTCACTGTCTATACCTCTATTCAGTTTATTCTGAGTTAGGTGTCCAACACCTAAAGGTCAGCTGAATCGCTTCTAGATGTGTGTTTCTCTCTTTTGACCAGGTTACTGTAATGGAGCCTTTTACATCCTAACTCTTTGATGTTGAAGAATTAGAAGAAATTCATCTTGCAGGTCCTGCCTCCTGGCCTTCATTTGTCTCCACTCATCCTTTAAAATCATAGCTTTACCAAAAGAGCAATCCTCTAACTTGAATTGTTAATATTCTTCAGTGCATTTTGCTTCCTTTCTTCTTGTTTATGTACCACATTCAGAAGATCATCCTCTCTCATTTTTCATCTGCAGTCGAGATGAGCCTTTTTGAACCTAATGACTGCATTTGCTTGGACTTTAAAGAAAAATAAGCATGTGAAGACCAATCACTCTTTGGCCTTTGGATTTCTCAGACTCTGATAAAACAATCAATTTGTAATCTTTTAGTCCATCAATCAGTAATATACCTTTTGTGCTCTTTATCCTACAGCAGCAATTAGATTCTACTTGCTCATTTCCCCCACAGTGCTGTAATATGTGAGCACTTCATGATAATTAATGGGTTTTATCCTCACAACAAGGTAAGAGGTATTATATTCCCATTTTTCATATCACATTGCAAGATAATGGCAAAACTTGTAATTTAATATAGGCCTCTCAGGTTTTCACTCACTGTCCTATTCCCCAGAACCCTTTCAGTTTGATATATTGCAGTCTGTGTCATGCACTTTAATTTGCAGGTGTCAACTATTTGTGTCATCCAACTCTTTGTACAAGTGATGCGGTGCATGTATTGGACAACTGAGTCCAATCCACATTAGGATGCCCTTCTCTGTAAATTTTAATATTGCTTTGCCTGTTTCTCCTAATTTCCCTTCTTGTCCTTTGTGCTCCACCCTATTTACATTTATCTTTACTTCACTGTTTACTCCTCTTCTCTTTTTCATACTGGTCTCTATTTTATTACGAGTGATTTTTTATCTTCTTTATAGAACCTATCTAAATCGAATTTGTCTGTTTTCATTTGTTCACCTATCCACTATGCACTGAAATGCTCAGTTGCTTAATTTTCATCCTTCCTTGATGAAAGAACTCCTCTCTGATCTTCTCTTTGCATCTTGTTCCTTTTCTACCTTCTTAGTGAATTTTTTGTCATATTTTTATAAACTCCTTCCTGTACAAGATAAAACAGCCTAAGGAAAAGCAGATTTTTTTTTTTTTTTTTTCCCAGTGATTTAACTGAATGAACTAAGTATTACAAATAAGCAAACAAATGTTTCTTTAATGTTAAAGCAGTCAGGCCTCATTGGAAGTTTACTGCACCTAGGTCTTACTCATTAGGCTTTAACTGAGAGCTGACAGGTGTATCTCCTGGCAAGAGTTGTTTCCCTACTTAGCACCATTGATTTATTAGAGATTTCTTTAGTACAGTCCCATGTTAGATTGCAGTCATGATTAACAGCAGTACTCCTTGTGCATTGATCATGTATTAATAAGAAGCAGTAGCACTTTTCATTTTTATGCTATGGAATTAACACAAAAGCTCTGGAATTACAGTTCTCTTTGGAGCATAAGTACATGCACAAAATGTGAATTAACTCTGTGATTAGGGCCAATGTGTGGGTTCTGGAGTAAACTGGAGCGTGTGTATGGCTGTTTTAAATATTAAAAACTTTTATTATTACTTTGTGTAATGCACGGAAAAATCCTTTAAAAATGGTATGCTGACTTTGCCTCATGGTTTAGACTGCATTTGTACATTAGTGACACCTTGATATTTTTGAGTAACGTTTGAAACATTAGCTCTCCTTGAGATTAAAACTGCAGCATAAGCACGGCTATCAAGTCCTTCCAAATAGTAATAATGAAAAAAAAAAAAAAAGTTGTATCTGCATCAAGTTGAGAACTGCTGTAAAACTAAGAAAGAATGATTATGTTTGAATGAATACTCTCCAAAAAATTCTGGTGGATTTCACATACCACAGTTCTGAGCATATAAGGTGGAATGCATCACTTGGAGAACATAGAAAGAGATTGTAATAATCTTTTTTCTTCTTCATTCTAAGTAGCTTTTCAGAAAATCCTGATCCTCATTGGGAAATGCAGGTCAACTGTAACCTGTTCTCTTTACATCCAACAAGTATAAAAACAAGTATAACAAAAAAGTATAGATCTCTCAGTCCAAACTTCAACCATTTTCTGTATATTTTTTTCACATTTTTAATGAAAAATAGATAGCAAACAGTGTCTTCTGAAAACCCTCTTAGCACATCAAGTTGAGCAGTTGCCTTACTCAAACATCCCCACACATGCGTTGTTGCAGAGCTCAGACCAAAAAGACCAGATTTTTTAGCTTCTACCAGCAGAACTCAGGAATTTGCAGTCATTTCTCCTTATAATGTACACTGAAAAAAGGTAGAGTAATTTGATTTCTTGAGCAAACAAGTACAGTATGTAACATGCTTTTTAGTTCGGCAGCAGAAAAGAAGGGGTTCCTCTGTAAGCCAGCATGCCAGGAGCTGTAGATTGGGTCAGATGGAGCCCGTCTGAGTGCTGAAGGCACTCAGTTGGCAGAATGGTCTAAAGCTGGAGCAGGGCAGATTGGGCAGATTGGATCAAGCCTCAGAGGTAACAGCTATAGAGAAACTTTTCTTGAGACTAGGAGGGTGATGCTGGGTTT
Organism: Oxyura jamaicensis; assembly: GCF_011077185.1. NCBI lineage: Eukaryota > Metazoa > Chordata > Aves > Anseriformes > Anatidae > Oxyura > Oxyura jamaicensis. The sequence goes on from NC_048893.1 coordinate 9,821,503, forward strand.
CTCTAAGTCCACCTGTCAGTTGCTGCACTGAAAAGTGACACCAAATAGAAAAAAAAAAACTACCCTGTGAATATAGGGGAAGATGCAGGAGTCATTGCTGTTCTCATTTATGAGATGTTACTCTTTTTTTATATTCTAGATATTATAGATACCTATGATATACTGGATATACTAGAGGGAATGACCTCAAGTTGCACCAGGGGAGGTTCGGGTTGGAAATGAGGAGACATTTCTTCTCAGAACGAGCAGTCAGGCACTGGGACGGGTTGCCCAGGGAGGTGGTGGAGTCCAACCTTAATGATTCTACGATTCTATGATCGTAGAATATACTCACATTGATACAAAAGGGATAGAATTTCCATTGGAATTAATATATTTGGAAAAAAAAGAACTGATGTAAAAAGGCGGATTCATGTTTTATCTTTTTTATGCAACCAAATAATTGTGTTTTGGGGGTGCTGTATCTCTCACACTGCAGTCTATAACAAAGATAATGTTTATGATTAAAATAAATAATAAGTAAAATAAATAAACTCCTCTTGCTTTGGTGAATACGTGGAAAAATCTTGTTTTAATATAGCACTTCTCCATCTTCCCTATAGCCTATGGGCAGGACGAGTAAGCAGGCAAACCATAGGTTGATGTTCTTTGGCCTTACATCTGCTGTTCTTCACATTTATATAATAGGGCTTACTCTTCCAATTTCTAGTAATTTCGTGGCAACTTCCGAGACTTTTAGGAAAATGCATACACCAGTGTTTTTGTTGCGTACTTTCCTCTTTCGTATTTGGAATCTGGTACTACCATTTCTAACGGTGTGATTTGAATGCCATACTTTAGAAAATGAGCATTTAATCTGACAGTGACTGCCTGACTGACATTAGCTGCTTTAGTACAAAAAGGTTTTGGACTTTTCACTGAGGAATATGTGCCTTTTACCGAGTGTCATCGAGAGAGATGTTGGGTTGCTCCATTTCAAGGTATTACAGGAAAGCTTGAGTCCAGCCCACAGGGAGAGAAGGCATCCCTTTGAGCTTCCTAGTGAAATTATAATGATCTGTTGCCACAGGGAGCAAGAGTTCTTTCTTTCTTTCTTTCTTTCTTTCTTTCTTTCTTTCTTTCTTTCTTTCTTTCTTTCTTT